>NW_025765840.1:0-101555 GCF_003918875.1 Haliotis rubra | reverse complement strand
TTAAGGTAAAACAGTTCAGTTGCGTGTTTGCTAAGCCTGCATTAGAGATGCAAACTCATCCTGGAAACAGACCCAGCGGGAGTACTAGCTTTTCTAACACTTGGAGATTAGTGATCTAGGTGCCATTATGAATAAAATGTGGTCACTTGGCCCTTGGAAACAATGCATTGGAGATATCGACTCACTTATCGGGTTGCTTCCGTCTGTACAGTGCTAGAATACCCATTTCACACCTCTTCTCATTCAGCCACAGCCAGTGGAGGCAGATTCTCATTGGAGCCTCAGGAGAGACTTATGGTGGAGGTGTTGTTGAAGGTGGTCAATCCATGCTGTAATGGGAATTAGGATGGTGGAGTGAAGTGAGTGGAAGTGACAGTGGTGGGGCGTGTGTGGGTGGGAGGGTGAGTGTGTGTGACAGTGGTGGTGGGTGTGGGGTTGCAGGTGTAGGAATGGAGTGGGTAAGTGGCAGAGTATGGGTTGGGGTGGTGTGGGGAGGTGGTGGTGACAGAGTGGGTAGGTGAGGCAGGGTGGGTGAAGGTGACAGGTGGTGACAGGCAGGTGGTGGAACAAGTGCAGGTGACGGGAGTGACAGGATGATGGAGTGAGTGACCCAGAGGCAGTAGGTGGTGGGTGGGCAGGGCTAGGCAGGTGGGTGGGTGAGTGGGTGAAGGCAAGGTGGGTGGTGACAGAGTGCAGGTGCGAGGTGACAGAACTGGGTAGGTGAAGTGACAGGAGCAGGGAGGTGGTGACAAGGTGGAGTGGGTGGTAGGCGGTATGGAGTGAATGGTGACAGAGTGGAGGTGAGGTGACAGAGTGGGGTGGGAGTGACAGTGGGTGGAGTGACAGGTGACAGGAGTGGAGTGACAGAGGAATTTAGGTGATGGTGACAGAGTGGGTGGTGACAGAGGGACAGAGTGGTGAAATTAGGTGACACAGTGAATGTGTGAATGACAGAGTGACTGAATGATTCAGTAGGTAAGAGTATTAACAGAGTGGTGGGTGGAAGGTGGTGATGAAGTGAGTGACAGAGTAGCAGAGTGATAGATTGGGTGACAGAGTGATAGGTGAGAGTAGGTGAGTGAGGGATGGGTGTAAATGAGATTAGGATAGTAGGTGGCACGGTGGAAACGGAGTGACAGGAGTGAGCAGGAACAGAATGAGTGGTGACAGAGTGGAGTGGGTGGAGTGGGTGACAGAGAGGTGAGGTGACAGAGTGACTTAGAGGTGGGTGGTGACAGAGTGATAGGTGTGACAGAGTGAGTGGTGGTGATGACTGACAGTGGAGTAAGTGACAGAATAGGTGAGGTGGTGGGTGGCCCCAGTCCTTGAGTGAGTGGGCGACTGTAGAGTGGTGAGGTTTCTACGCCTTGGGGCAGTGTTCTAATATCAGGTGGGGAAGAATCTGTGGATCCTTCCAGCAGTCACCAAAGGCCTCAGCCACTAGGCTACCACCCAAAATGCACGTGAAGCTTTCATCAGAAGCAGAAACATATTTGAAACTGACCTGTTTAGTAGAACTTATTTTTAATGTGGGATGGGTACCTTGGCCTGAATATCATAGATTTTGCAGCTATCTTTGATTGTCACATGGTTCTTCTTTAATATGATTATTTGTGACTGCATGGGTGAATCATGTGGTGAAGTTCTTTAGCAATATTCCAACAACATCACATCTCTGAGTTATCAGAATGGGCTACACAGACATTAGCACTATAGAAGTAGGTGAACCCGGTCTACACACACAGCGTAACATTGAGACACTTTAACCACTATGAAGGCTACCTGATACATCACAGAGAAACCAATTCAGTAAAATATTCATTACAGAAACATCGTGGGCCGGTTGCACTAATGGTCCAGGTATGTTACTTCCCTCCCACAGGTGTGGCCATTGTTGTGTTTTCCAACATTCGGTGAATACTCTGTGGAAAAAGTCAGTGCTTAATACCATTCCATAGAGGATGGGAGTCAATTTGGGAGTTTGTTGTCCATCCTGCCTGACCCGAGAGTGAGTGGAAGGTGCTTAGGAAATCAGACTCATAATGACTTCTTTCTTTAAAATTATATATGTACTATAGTTTGACCAATTGAAGAGATCAGAACAGAATTGAACTTCAACCTTATTAATAGGTCAGAGAGAAATGGACAGGGTGGGTTTGCAGGTGCATGACTATTCTGTGATAGGAACAGCACAGAAGGTTCCTAGGAGACTAGAGACCTGTGAAGATCCAGGTTGGAGGCAGATCACCAGTAACCCCTTACTTGTCACTAACTTGACCTACAGAAATGCCAGGGATATCCTTGGGATGGCAGTTTGGTCATTCTTAAAATAAATGCAGCATTATATTAACAAATGTCTTTCCAATTGGGCAAGACAATGAATGAGACTTTAAAAGCGTACATGCATGCGAGTTTCATTGAATTTCCTAGACCAAACGTGTTGTATTCCAGGATCTGCGACCAGGATAATATCAAGATAAGCCGCTAGCTGGTCCAGTCCACCCAGGACTCCTGAATACTGTAAGTTCCTTAGATCTAGGAGGGTGGGTGGGGTAGCCTTAGTTTAAGCAGTTGCTCATCACGCCAGAAAGGCCCAGGTTCAATGGTATTTGTGATTTGTCATCCATGACCATCTCTCTGGGTGCCCCCCATAAATGATATTACTGGAATGTGCACAGAAGCAGCGTATGAACTCACTCCTCTTGGGTCCAACTACTCAAACTGTGTACCTGTCAGCCTACAATGTCTGGAAGACAATTTACTTCTACTTTCTACATAGTCCATAATAATCAAAACTTCCCTGATAAAAAACACCATGGACTAGTAGTAGAATCAATATGTAATTCTGCCAGCACAGCAGAACATGTGGACATTTCTAACTTTGACCATCAGTGACTTTGTGTGTTCCAGTGAATTCTTAGCTGACTTGTAGCACTATAGTTGGAGTAGCTGAGTGAAGACTGCATATTGGGTGCCAAAGGTGGGTCCAGGATCCAAGACACACTGTTTGATAGTGATTCCTGGCATACTCTATGTCATCATCCTTGGTGACAATCATAGTTGTCAAACAGTCCAGGTCCAAGTGTTTTAAAACAAGTAGAAGACTGTAATACTACTCAGATATAAGAGTGGAAGTGGAAGTTGATTTTCGCCTCTGTCCATTGGCATCACAGCTAGTGCATTCACCAAGTGGAGCACACATGGAGATCAAAGTCAGGTCTTCAGCGTGACACTTTAACACTAGGTTATCTGCCACCCCTGATATAATTAGGTGTACAAACGACTCTACAAATGGAATTTAGAAAGGGCTTTGTCCTTCTATTAAACTAGCGTCACATATATGGAAAGCCACAGGGTACAATGTGAAAGAACAATTCCGAAAACTATTCAAATGTTTGGTGGTGTGGTAGTTTTTTTAAAGTTTGATATACACTATTTCTTAATTTTCTGAGGAAATGAGTAGAGTGATATTTTTGTTGCCTTAACTTTGTCTTGACTGTAGATCTTTAACCTTTACTATATTTATGTACAGTACATACTCCTTTCTAAAACATCAAGTTGAAAGGCAGCAGTTTATTTGGCAGGCAGTCAGCCGACCTACATACAGTATTTGACCCCTAAGTGTTTGTCCCTTCCTGGAACTTCATACTGTGGTGATAGTACTGTTCAGAAACTTACTTCAACTACTGCGACAGGCAACCATACAGTCCCACAGGTAGTAGGGCTTGTGTTCACGCATTGTCAGTGTTCCACAGTGTCTTTTCTACTCAGCAATATCTTGTCTGTCCCGGGTGAGAACGAAAAGATCATTGCCACCCAGGCAGGAGACAGACATCATAATTAACATATATTACACAGCAACCTGGCTCCACTTGATCAGAGAATGTGTGAAATAATCAAGATGGATCCAGTAATGAGTGCAGACCAGTGAAAGATCCAGGTTGAATGTGGTCTTAAGCCTTATGCTTACCTGCATGCATGAGGCAGCCAAGTCAGGTGGGTTAGGCTAGCTGACACGTTGTCATCCTTACAGGTATGTTGCTATGTTGAAATACTAGGATTGCTGTCCTTCTGGTCCAGACTTGATTATTTACACAGATAAATACTTGCTGGAACTATTATGAACCATACCTCTAGGTGTCTCATTTCTAACATCTGGAACTCAAGCATATGACATATGACATAAACGTATTTATTGTAGGAAATTATTGGTATGTGGAATAGCTCCATTGCAAGACTTTGAGTTATTTCAAGAACTGGATTGGCTAGTGTACATGGCCCGTATTTGCTTAACGGTTTCCATTACCTTAGATTTAGCCTAGTATAATTACTCGTTTTGAGAACATTATGGTTTATTTAGAATAGCTATTTGTATTATACCCTGGTTATAATACCACCGTTTGTGGGAGAAAATATATCCAAATTTGTATTTACAGGTAGGACAGTTAGAAGGCTACGAATGTAGGAGTGATTGAGGCGTCCCTATGAGCCTTAGAATGGATACTTCAGCATCTAGGGACTGCTGGTGTGTCTCTGTTGTAGGTGGCAGGGAAGTGTATATATTATCCCTTTCTGGGATTACAAGACTATAAAGCATTAATGAGTTTGGTCAATTAATTTGGAGGTCTTGTCAATTATAATTAAAAGTATATATACATTGTAGCCAATTTAGCGCATGAACGCTAACCAGAAGGAAAGCCGACTTTGACGGGCGATGACCTTTGTTCCAAACAAACCGGTAGCAAATGACGTTATATTCAGTTTGGCATTTTGTACCAGATTCGCCATGCAAATCCCGTTTCTGACCATACCGTATTTATATCAGAGGGTGTCCATATAATGGGGCATTATAGCCAGGGTGCTTGTAAAGCCATGAGGCCAACCAGGTAGGAACAAATGGCTAATAATTATGACATTATATACCCAGAAGTGGGATTCAACCGAACTTTTCAATTCTTGAGCTGGAACATTCTACTCACTCACTCCTTTGAAATCATCCGGTCCTAACAAAGACTGTGCCTACTTACCTCGTCCCACACCACCCAGATCAGGAGGCCCCAATGTACAGGAGGTAGCAACTGCTTCAGAAAGGTTATCTCCCACCTCTCCACCATTTAAGTTCAAAATCATTGGAGGTATCCTTACTGCAAAACGGTATACCTAGATATTACCACAAACCGATTCCCTCAGAACTCTCTCTTGACAGTAGCCACCATGACACTTTACCTTTGGCGGGGTTATACGTTCGACACTATCTATACTAATACTTGGTCCTAGCTGCCATGGTCTTCAATCATATCTGGGGCAATGTATACTCTCCAAAAGAAACTATATATGATTTCTTGTATTTTATGTTTGTGTATGAAATATCTTGTAGGCTTTATGAGACGACTATGAAATATGGCAGAATACGCGGGAATATAGAGGGCCCTTATCGTCTGGCTTTCAAACTGAGGAAGGAATTGGGTTTGGGTATCACATGGGGCGATGTGGAAGTGGCGCTGAAGTCAATGCCTCATTAATAATGACCATCGTGGGCATCCAGAGGCTGCACATCGCCTCCCTCGGCATCTCGAACGGATAAGTCTCAGAATATCGTATTTGCCGATGCCAGCGGTATCTGCCTGTAGTACCTGTACGTGCTACAGTGTATCTGGGCTGAGAGTTAACTTCTTATCTGTCAGGAATACAGATGTTCGATCGGGTTTAAGTCGGTGATCTTGGGGAATGGGGGAGCACATTTGATGTTGTGGTTCTGGAAGTCTCTAGTGTGGCGTGCTGTGGCAGGGGCCTGGCATTTGTCCTGTTGAAACAACTCCCTCAGCGATCAGCAGTTATGACGGTGGAAGGTGTGATAGGTTGTCTGCCGTTGGGCTGTCAGGTTTGCGTCTGATAGCTTCTCCTACGGCAGGTCGCTCCCCACATCATAACACTGTCGGCCAAATCTGATACCTGGGGAAGCACGCAAAGGTCAGCGAAACGTTCAATCGACGTCCTGTACACCCGCATTCTTCCATTGCGTCGTTCCAATAGAAATTAACGGTTATCACTGGAACCAGATTCTTAATTCGGTAGGTTCCAGGCCTGAACGTTGGTCACCATTAGACTCGATGTCGACAGCGATGTTGTGAGCAGGGTATTAAAATCAGGAGGTCTTCTGGCGTAAACCGACCTCCTCTCAACCTGTTCCACAGGCGGTCTATTTTTGAAATCCTCAATTACATTTAACATTTGTTGTCGAGCAGTTACTGGTCGCCGTAGCTGTTCGATGACGCAGGTGATGTACCCGGATCAGCGATCCTGCACTGGTGGTGGCTCGAAGTCATACTGAGGGACATCTGCAACCGCATTCTGCTGGCGATAATGTCTCTCCCAGAGCCATTGAAATGGTGCTTTGGTAGACGATATTACGCATCTCAGACAGCTGCACCGTTGGACTGACGTGAAACAAACCAATGGCGATATATGACGGTTGGCTTCACTTAGACGTGGCATTTTACGTTCGTCAACAATGTTCCAAATGGCAGATAATCGACAGACAGCGAATCCCAACCTTTCCTTACCCATCATTGGGACTATCCCAGTCCCCAACTTTCCGTGCATTGCATGTGAATTGTGTGATCATGACACTACGCGCCAAAATTGAAAATCATCCTGTTAAATGGGTACGGATGGTTGCATTTTGTTGTGATGTTTCAAAACATAAACATCATGGGATAAAACAGAGCCGACCTTTTGTAAAACAGATACGTTTTAATTCCTGGCTGCTACAAACAGAGGTACACTATTTTCGTACGTTTCTTTTGGGAGGTATGTGCTTTGGGCTAAAACAGACCTAGATACGTGGAGAGACTTGTAGGTATCAATAAATTACATGAAATTAAACCCGCAGTTTATACCAACTTGGGTTGATGGTCAAATTTAGAGAAAATTCTACGACGATGTCGTATTGGATTACACAATATAATACACATAGACAGTTGCTTAAAGGAATCCGTTGTACATCCCTTGGCGGTAGGAGCATCACGGTCAGACATGTCCTGCTTGAATGTATTTTTATTTTCCATTACAAAGTACATTTCAATTAAAACAGTTAAACATCTTTTTTAATAAATATATAATCAGTATGGTATGGTTTTATACCAAAGGAAATCATTTGATCGATAAATTCTTATTATTCACATGTTTTTGTAGATAAATGTTGTTGTTTTATTAGTTAGATTTTAAATTAGTATGGAATTGTTGGTGGCTGTATCCTAAATGGGACTTAAAGGCCACTGTAACCAAGAACGTCACAGGACATTTAGGACCAAAGATTCAAAGAAATTTGAGCTTACAACACTGTAATCATTTAGTATGTGCTTTGACTAAAATTGCTTACAACAATTAAGTCCCATAGTTCTCTATGGTGATCTACTCATTGATACAAATGAAACGTCCCCAAAGTTTTATTTATATTACATTTTGCTGGATGCTTGTGGCCAAAAGCCTTATGAAAAACGGAACGCATTGCCCAAACACACGAATGTAGCAGTACCTAACGAAATGCCCGTTTTGCATGTCAGAATCGGGAAAATGACTTTGTTCAGTTGGTACCTACGTGCAAGATATATGGCGTAGGATCGGTTGTATAAAACACATTAAAACTGTTCTTTTAATCAAGCATCTAGAAAAACCGAAGAATACCTCAATTGAAACTGAAAAGAGAATGAACCATACCCGCAGCTGGAACCTTACGACCATGTTGGAAGAATCCTGGGTTGTATAAAAGGACTAATGGGACGTGAATTCCTTTGTTGGGAACAAACTGGCCAGCGGGCAGACAGAGGCCGAAGGCAGTCGGCAGGTACTACCAGAAGGCAGGACGGTACCGTAGGACGCGTCATTTATAACAGATTCGCCGGCGTCATCGCTCACTGCTTAGCCTTGAGATTCATCCAGATTCAGCAGGTGGACTGTGTCAGGAACTGATAACGTCAACATGGATATAGAACCTACCGTTGAGGGCATTACCATATGGGCAATCAGGGTGTGGTTTTGGCCAGGAATGTTCGTCAGGTGGCGGCGACGGGACCAGCGGCGTTTTCAGCGATCGAGTAGAGTTCTGGCCAGACAAATTGACGACCGAAGACGTGTCTCTACTGCCACCAGGTGGAACGGACGACACGTTGTTGCATTCAGAAACGGAATGCATAATGTTTTGAAGATTGTGATAGTTTGGGTGATACAACCCATCATCAATGGCAGCCCGACGGCCGTCGGTGCTATTTGATAATGAAGTTCTGCGAAACCAATGTCTTGCCACCATCCAGCAATATTCAGGGGACCTTGTTTCATAGAATAATGGAGAAGCTCCTCACCGCTTTTGTCTGGCCTCTCAACTGATAATAGGCCACGAAGATCCCCTGACTATCTCCGACAAAGCACTTGTATGGGGCCATCTTGGATGTCGGATTCTACAGCTTCCACGCCCCATTGACTAGGAATACGCATGGCTCATACATTACAGACAGGGTAAAGTGGAGATCTCCAGTCATTGATCAGGACTGCCATCAGCCCGACGACGTGTTGCCACGATACACCGATGTAAGAAAGGGGTGGACCGCGGTATTGACGGTGCCTTCCACGTTTCTTCCACGTTTTGTCATTTATTTGTTTTGAAGCGCGCTCAGAATACTGGACAAATCCCGACCCCATGTGACAACTTATTTCTATATGTACGCACTGTTAGGGTTTACCACGTTTCTCTTTCATATATCAGACATACCTTACATCCATCTTCGTCATGCCGCAAAGTAAGCGATATCTATTCGTGTTTGTGTAACGTATTGTTGTTGGTTAGAAAAATGGCAGGGGACGTTTCTTTTGCGTGGGTGTACACACATGCAGTTGTTGGCAACCTGTACCGGACACTTTCATTGCTATTGTTCTGTTTATTAATATTGTTACGCGATAGCGGCATTCGGTTTTACTATATCTGGTATTATACACGGTTTTGTTGGCAATTTCTAGTTTTATCAATCTATGATGTAATGATTCGGTTTGTTTCCCGTGCGATATGAGGCAAAATATTGCCGATGTGACATTATAAGTTCAATTCACACTGTGGATGCGAGGGGCGCTGCTGGGTTGATCGTACCCTCGATGTTTGTTTATATTCCTAGACGGCAGGAAACATACAACACGCATCAGCACATGGGCAGGGACCAATTGAACAACGTAATGTTACCTTACCGAACACCTTATATTTATTTTAGATTGTTGTTTTGAGGACAGGTAAGTCGCTTCTTTAGCCATCCCTTTAGATTTCAGCTAATAAAAGCAGGTTATGCCCTTTCCACCTGTATCGGTTGGCTGTTACGTCATACATGATTCAATGTTGTTAGAATAAAGAATTACTGCCACTGGTATGAAATGAGTTTGCCATTGACAGCGGGGTGCATTGAAATGTTACTCGCTTGGCGGGGTACACTGAAAATGTAGACGATCTAATGAAGAAGGCGACATTTATGTAGGTTAATAAATGTCTTTCACTCACTCCTCCTTGTTAATATAGGTTGAAAAATATATCACATGGTTCTTTAAACAAATTATATCAATGGATATATTTTTGTATGCATCTGAAATGTTGGATTAAAGGTGTACGCGGATGTCATCTAGACGAAATGTATGTTTATAGACACGTACATGGTTTTTGTTTGGGAAGCTTGAAGTAGGCTCTTGAAGTTTTGTTTTGATTTTTGAAACTCAGTTCGGGAATTGGTGGCTGGCACAATCTATTCCTCCAGCGGATATTCGTGTTTGTTTAACATTGAATTATTTTTTAAATTATACAATCCTTTTGAATAGAACCCTATCAGTAAATATAAAATCAAGATGCACTACGACGATTACTTTATAAAGGATTGGCAGACGCCGAATTCGCGGAAGACGGTGACTTATGACAATTCGAACATGAGAATTGAGCAGGCGAAGCGGGCGGAGCGATTTTGAAAAACAGCATGGCACGGCCGTATGAATAACTTCGCGCTTTGCCAAAACAGGCCAACAGCGTTTCCGTTAGCGTGATGCAATATACCAACGCTTATTGTCTTACTCAGATTAAAATTAGGATGCTTTGGTTGTACACCTTTCCTTCGTAAAATTATCACTTACTATATACATGTTAACTCTTACTTTTTCTTTAAGAGGAATTATTTCACTTCATCACTTGGCAATAGCAGCGTCAGGTACCGCCCAAACGTCACTCTCGGCACAGCCGAAGTTAACTATCATGGACGCGTTGACTCCCCGCTTTGTTTGTTGGCGAGATTGTTTTAAACAGCTACATGACCCAATGCCTTTCTACGCCGAATAAATCATTCATTTTAGATGGGTATAAATGCTCTGCATCCCTCGATCCGCCATTTCGTTTCAAGTTCGGAAGGCGCCGTAACGGCACCACGTTCTAAATCTATTGAACAGGGAACGAATAGGTCAAGAGAACTTGATGGAGATGGCTGATGGGAATTACCGTTCATCAGTGAATTACATTCGTGGCCTATGTGCCGCCTACCAAAGGAGACAATGATACTGAGTAGCGCCTTCGCAGGCCATTTCAAATCAAGTCCTTATGTATTGGACAACTACGTTCCTCCACAATAAACAAAATTGGTCGCATTCGCGCTATGCGTGTGTATGCATCGATGTTTCAGCATTTAATTTCACAGTTCAAGTTGCAGGAGAATTTGGCAGGTGACTTAGCAAACCTGGGCGCGGCATAATCTACCTCGATACGGCATTACGTGGTGCCTTAATATGATCCCTTCAGAACGTGGTTTTGCTGTAACTGGCAGAAATTTGTCGAACAAATTGCCGGTGGTCCTGTTTCCAGCCGTATACCACGACGTATTAGGTGTGCCTTCATTACTTCGAGATGTCTTATTTTTTAAGTTCTGCGATGCGAAATGGATTCCAGAATTTCAAAAACTTTCTCTGGAACCACGTTTTCGGACTATTCCCTATAGCATTGCTTATTGGCAATACCAGAAGAGACGGCTTGCGTGTCTAGCCTGGTAGTGACGCTTAAAGGGCCTCTATTCAGCCAAGGCACAAACTCGGTAAAATATCCAATGCTAGTTCCCTACACATTGCTTCGATGCTTGAATTCTTTGTTGTTTGAAATGAAGTAATGTCTCGAGAGATTTAAGGTTATCGATACCTTCTGTGCCTGTGCATTTACGTGGAATACCGGAACAGGACTACCGGTTTCCAGGTGGTATTCAGCGTTGACCAAATATTTTCTATTTACCGGTCGTTAGTTTCAAAATGCGTAAGCAAAAGATTTTATTGTCTCTTTGTATGAGTTACTTAGAATTTTGATACTCTAAGGCGCATGATGCTAAAGTCACTTTGGAAGCTGGTATTTATGCAGGGTAAATTTATGCTGCTTCTGTATGGTTCTTTATCAGCTTCAGTCAGGGACATCTAAGGGTATATCAAATGGTTTATTATCCAGTTGCACTCCCTTAGAATGGCTGTGTTTAGAGCCCTCAGATTTTTATTATCTACATAAATAAGCTATATGCAGTCTTATGGATTTTGGAAGGAGGTCAAAGGTATTACAGTTCCTCTTCTATTGGCAATCTCTGCTCTATGTTTGCTGATGATGTGTCAGCAATACTTTGACTCTATTGCACAATAAAAG
This sequence comes from Haliotis rubra, assembly GCF_003918875.1. Classification (NCBI taxonomy): domain Eukaryota; kingdom Metazoa; phylum Mollusca; class Gastropoda; order Lepetellida; family Haliotidae; genus Haliotis; species Haliotis rubra. Next base: position 89,869 of record NW_025765840.1, on the reverse strand, counting down.
AGATCAATAGCAGAGTAGAACACAGCGAGCAAACTGAACAGGCGTGAAATCTAAAGAAAACTAAGATTATTGTTTTTAGAAATATAGATTTGGTCCCCTTGCTCAGCGAAAATTGGTTTATAATGGCAATGTTATTGACCTGTATCCTTTACAAATACCTTGGAATTGAACCTCCCTAAAGGCTATCCTGGAGTAGAGCTACATCTTGCCATCACAAGCTAGTAAGGCAATATTCTCTGTTAAAATTTCAAAGGAAACTTGGCAGCATTAGTGTACAGATTTATTTAAAATCTTTGATTGTATGATATCACCCATTCTGTTATGGATTCACAAGAAATCTAGAATTTTATCCTGTGTACCATTGAATCATCTTATATTAAATTAGCAAATATGTCTTTGAAACTTGGGAAATCACCTGTAACAGTATGGTCTTGGGTGAATGTGGAAGAGTGCTTCTGGGATATATACAACAATGCAATTGAAATATACTGGTGGTGGGGCACCGACACCTGACTATGAATTACCAAAACAAATGTTATTTTATGCTGTATCTTTAATTAGGTGGGATGAGAAACTCATAGGCAACTAAATTCAAAATATTCTCTTTTCAATTTGAAACTTTTAGATTTGTTGGATAAGTCAGGAAGTGTGATATAAAATATTTTATGGAATCATTTAAACTGAAGTACGTGCTTGTTTATTATTTCAATCTTAGCGTTCTGTCTTTGCTTGGACAGTAACCGTAAATGTCTTTACTACTCTCAAGAGCAATTCAAATCTTTGTTAAATGTAAGAGAGCTACTTGATAAATAATGATATCCCTCAATATTTAAAACTATATATGCCGATTTCCGGTGCTGTAATTTTAAATAGCAGTTGAAACGGGCAGATACACTGATGTTACATAATGAAGGAGGCATTTCCTGTTTTGTCATAAATGGTATCTTTATTTGTTGAAGTGAATGGCATGTGTTTTATATCTGTGATGCATATTACCCATATCAGAATAAGTACATATCAAAATGTTTTTAGTAAATGTCACATCAATTATTAATTTTATATCAATGACCTAGGTAAAATGTTAATATTGTATCAAGGGATGTATGTCTGTTTTATACTTTGTTGACAAGAGAAACACAAATCTAATGAAATATATATGTACTCTACTTATCATCAATTTATGTACACACGCATGTATTTTGAAGGCGGAGACTATTTACTGAAATTCTGTTCTGTTCTAATTGGCAATTCAAATGCAGAAATATGTATTCCAGAGATGTCAAACTTTCTCTACCGTTCACGTTTCAGACTAGTTCCTATAACATTTGTAAATATTATATGAAAGAGACGTACATTAATACTCCTTACAATATGGTAGTGACATAGAGGCCTCTATTCAATACAAAACACAAACTCATTAAAATGTCAATATATAGATTTCCCTACACAGTTTACTTCAGATTGTAATTCTTTTGTTTAATCAAATGTCTCGAGGAATTTAAGTTATCGTACCTTCTGCCTCGCTGCATTTTACACACACATTATGCAGTATGGAATACCCATGTCACATTAGTGTGATCAGGTTCAGGGCAGTCTTATTAATCCATGTGCAGAGGCAGGTAAAGGGATCGGGTGGCCAGGAGAATGACTTGGTTGACACATCGTTAATTGCGTAGATCAATTATATGTTGTGTGATCACTAGATTGTCTGAATGACAGACCACCATAATATAGCTGGAATATTGCTGAGTTGCGGCGTAAAACTAAACTCACTCACTCCTCACTGTAAGCCTTGTGATACCTGGTACAGAGACACTTACTATTGTTACTGGGTATTACATTTGAGAATATGGATTCAATAAGGGACACCTACACACTTTAATATGAATGAAGACAAGTGTTGGACTAATTGGTTATATTTGTTGGCTAATATATGACTTACAATTTTGTATACTTCTAAAACAAGGACAGGTGTTAGGAGTGGGCGTATGGTCCTTATCGGAAGGAAAACAAATGTATGCTTAACTCGTTTATTTGATGAATTTCTAATATCTTGATTAACTATATCTTACAGAATAAGTTGCTTTGTAGATAAACAATCTAAAATAAAGCGTCTTTGTAATCGCCATACCTCCATGGTGTAGTAGCTGACGTCCAGCCAGTGGAGAAGATCTCACGGAGTTTGATCCCCAGCAGCATCAAAGACGTGGTATGGTGGTCCCTGCCTGGCGCTCGTGGCAGTAATGGGTTGGGGACGGGTTGCTCAGGTCAGTATAATGTGTCACAGGTGGGGCATTCGTACTGCGACATGATATCTCAGTGAGCTGGCATTACAAAACCAACTTAAGTCTGGGCTAATGAAAGCACTTACATACATGCACGTCTAATCCCTTATGAGCGAATATTTAAAATTATGACGAAAAACCCGATGTCCCATCACCTCACCCCTAAAACAATCATTGGGAAGTGAAGTAATGGTTTACAGCTTGTCTCCACTATCTGCGCCTCTATACGAGTATATTTATGGCAATGCAGGTGCCTTGAATAATCTAATTCCAATAATTTTGTGGGAAACTGCAGAGCATTAGTGGGACCCCTATAGGTGAAAACATTTTTGGTCTCTCATTCATAATAATACATTGCATTCTAGATCCCACGTATAATATCTCTATTGGGACTTATTAAGTCCTGCGTGGGATCCCTACGTGGGACATACTATCTCCCTCACGTGGTACCAATATCTCTTACGTAGGGTTAGTAGCCTTGTCTACGTGAGATCTACGTAGAATATAGGTCATAATATCCTTATAGTAGGAGTTATATGATATATATTAATGTAGTATATACGCAACTAATGTTCATTGAGGGTGAAGGAATTTACGGTTATTCTTCGGATGGAGTCTTGCAATAATTATTAGAGTCAAGGCAACCGTCCGGACTTGACAATAATTTCAACAATTTTAAATGTACCTTGGGTCTACTGCTTAAGGGCTGAGTGACCGGCTGAAAATTATTTACATTTCGATTCCGGGGTATTGGGTGACGCTTGAAAATGTTGTAATTACGTCGTTGACGTACGTATGTAATCGTAGCAATTGGAGATTATTGCGGTTCTAAGTTTCAGTTATGGGAGGTATAGATTATTAATTTGAAATGTTGGTTACATAGGACGTTAGATAGAGAGAAATAGCCAGGTCAGTGAATATTCTTGTATAACGCACTGTTATTATCTGATCGTATTGTATGTAGTATTATTTACGTTAGGGGTGGCGTGTCGCTCTATTCGATAATTATTGGGTGGAAAGGTGTTGGCAGGCGCGGCGTAACACAATACAGCGAAATTCAAAGGCAAAATTGTCATTTCATATTTGGTTATTTGTAAATGTCACAACCTACCGACCGGATCCACTTGATTCCTCGGATGAGTTACCTAATGGTCTAGTTGTGCTTGCGAATCCCTGATGTGAAATGCTTTCAAACTCGACCGAGCAATATTTATTCCGCAGAAGATGGGTGACGTTGTCTTTTGCTTGGAAGGTCAGAGTATCGGCGAAGCTATTACTCGACCGGCTTCGGAATCGCGGGAATATGCATGCGCCGTTGCCGCCGATAGTCTAACACTGGGGCAGATTACTGACCCATATCTGAGAATATGACGCAACAGTGGTAAAGTTAGCAACGGAGGGTGCAGCACGTAACGGTGAACTAACTGCGGGCAGCGTAATGGTAAACAGAGCTAAACGCAAGGCGAACGGTATGAGTTGGTCCAACCTGTAACAGTATTATTGCAACAATTGAAGTTCCTATATTAACCTTGTGACGGTAATGTTAGAAGCAATTGGATTTTCAACACATGACAGTAATGTAGAAGCATCTGGGTGGCAGATTTCTTTTGGGATAACAGTCTTGGATATACACACCTGTGGCCAGAACGTTGGAACTTTATAATTGGATACGTTTAAACTCGTCGCAGAAATGAACCAGGTTTGGATTCCCCACATGGAATTGCACAATGTGTGAAGCCGACTTTCTGGCGTCCCCTTCGTGATATTACTGGAATGTGCTAAGGCGGCGTAAAACTAAACTCACTCACTCCACGAAATTATTACGCTATACCATGAATTTTTCCACCGCAAGTCTTGAAGTTTTGAGTGTCCGAACACACAGAAAAGGACGTTTTCTAATCAATCACGTTCATTTAATCTTAAAGGTCAAGTTTTAAAAGAAACACATCTCATTCCGTGAATTATGATGCACAAGTGATGGCTTTTATAACTTGGTAGAAGATAATTATTAACAGACATTTGATTGTGGCTGTGCCTTCGACGGGCGTTGAAGTATCATAGAAAATATTGTCCCCTGCGCGGAGTTCCATTTCAATTAAAGTATTGTTGTATATACTTTGTGTTTAAATATAGAATATGTATTATCTTAATGTTCAATGAATTTTCAAATAATCGCCAACATCTAAAGCGATGGCAGTAAATCTAGGGTAATCCGAAGTACTTGAAAAATCGAAAATTGGTCGCATTAACTAAACGACTGCCAATCGATCATGTTTTCTCATAATCGAACACAAACAATTCTGGAACACTTGATTTGCATTAACAATATTTTCATGCACAAGGTTGGCCTTGTTTGTTGCATTTCATAAACATTACAAGCTCGTTCTGAGTCAGGATTGAATTTGATCCAAAAGACTCCAGAAATTTATGTTCCTAACATACTAGTCATCCTTTAAAGATGTTAAATTTGCACATGCATTTTGTGGAATTTGGTAAAAGACTCATAATGATCTACATGTTTTTTCTTTGTTTTTGTGCAGTAACAAACATAACGAGAAAAATTTGATAGAAATGACTTCAAATATCATTTCGATGATTGATCATTTCGTTGTAATGGAACAAATCATCAATTATGAGATTTTATCCAATTCCCAACACTATGTAAATCCAGGTAGGATTCATGCAGGGTAGCAAAAATAAAGTCCCCATGTAGGTAGTATGGTGATCACCTTCAGTTATTGCTGGCTGATAACCAGCCCTGTTTTGTACTGTTCCACTTTTACAGATAGATACTCAGCACTCACTCACTCATATAACATGACGGTAATACGCATCTTGCCATTCCTCTGTGTAGATATATTGAAGGCAATAGAGAAAACATGATGTCGCATGGAACATTTTTATCCCAATATATGATATATTAATGATATGAAACATTAATTCCGGTTAATAATCTCCATTTATCACAATATGAATTTGGGAAGAACGTACTCCACGCCCTGCCTGCCTTTTCACCCAAAACAAATTGTGATTAATTGACTGAAAAGAATGGCAGCTCGTTTCTTGGAGATTATAGTTTTGCATTTGTTAACATTTAAGAAACGCATTCCAAAATTTCAGTTGATATAACCTTTTGTGCAAATTCTACGAGTTACGATCATCTGTGAAACATCTATCAGATTAGCATCAACTAACTCAAGCACTCCACTCGAATAATCAGTTTATTGATGTTACAAAGTGCATGACTATGTGATACCATGACAGTTAGCACACATCGTCTCAGCTTCTAGGACAAAGGAGCTTCTGTGATTCCTACGGCAGCATATATTCTCAAATTACCCATTAAGTTACCCAAGGTGAGTGATTCATGAGATCATGACCCAAGGTCGATTTATTCATACCCATTATATGTCACGCCAACACGTGTCGAAAGAAACTAAAATTTGGTCAGTGTTCTTTCAATAATCACTAATTAGACTTTACTTTGATGAATGCCAAAATGTAAAACTGCCATTGTGACGTAAATGTGACATTAAATCCTAAAATTGTTCTCAGCGCTACCAGGAAACAATAGAGGCAGTTGATGCAGCAAAGCTTCACTCTGCAGAAACAGTAATACGTACCCATATTCTCTCTACCGATTGCAAACCCAGTTATAAGTCAGCATGTTAATCAATGGTGGCAGTCAAATTGAACATCAACAAAGAGATGATGTTGTTTTAACACGTTGATTCGCTCATCACGAGAATATACACGTAGTATCAATTCAGACCAGATTTTGCCACTACAAGTTATCTCTTCTTGCTGCCGAATTGAAGTGGTATTCAAAGACAATAACACAAACGTCTCATGATCGCCCTTTGTTACCGCAAGGGAGACGATTGCTTCTATGAGCCGCCTGTTTGCCAACTTGTGAAACTTGTTTAACATACCACTGATAAAGCATGGGACATCCACATTTTACTGCTCTTTCGTCTTAAAGGGCGGTGATGTTCCTGTGTCGTATTCCTTGTTGAAGTCAGAATTATAATACAGTATTCAGATTATGTGGTTACTGGCATTGATACATCAAACATACGTTAATGTTTCTGACCAAAACAACTTTTTACACAATTTCAGCCATACAGATTTATATCTTTTAAAAAAGAAATTAGACTTCTTAGGAGATATAGATTTTGCTTATATCCGTGATGATGCACTGATATTTTGAAATTGTCTGATCATGGATGCTCATCCGCGTTTGAAGTAATCGTGTGATTTTATGTGCATTGCTTTGCTTGAATCTATAGTTACTAGTTCTCGTTGCGAATAGCTGGAGTATTGTTGACGCGGCATAAAGTAACATACGATTCATTCTCTCGTCCATTCATTCCATGCCTGAAAAAGTGAAGAAATACAAGCGGAGAATTTCTAGAAATGCTTTATGGTCTTGAAGAAAGATCAGTGCTTCTTACAATTTGTTAAAGATTGATTTGCACCCTAATTGTTTCCACAGATGACAATAATAATAATATATGTATGTTGTATATTCCAGTAATGCGTGAGGCTCCATATCTTCATTGTTTCCACAGATTTTATTAATAACACTATATATGAATGTTGTATATGGATTCCAGTAATTTTCCGAGGTCTATCTTCATTGTTTCTACAGATGTATAATAACACTATATGTATATTCTATATTCCATAATGCCGCAGGGTCACCTTCATTGTTTCCACAGATGACATAATAACACTATTTGTATGTTGTATATTCCAGTAATGCCGAGGTTCTGTCATTGTTTCCACAGATGACATAATAATACTATATGTATGTTGTATATTCCAGTAATGCCGAGGTCTACCTTCCTCATTGTTTCCACAGATGACATAATAACACTATATGTATGTTGTATATTCCCAGTAATGCCGAGGTCTACCTTCATTGTTTCCACAGATGCAGTATAATAGCACTATATGTGTATATTCTATATTCCAGTAATGCCGAGGGTCAGCTGGAAGATTACCGTAGTATTAGAGACTTCAGCAACGTTGAGATCAAGCGTTAAAACTCTCAAGACTGGAAAGGTCAAATGGCTGCATTCGTGACTATGTGGAGGCGTTTGATGGTAAGGGGACGACCCTCAGTAGGCGTTTGGTAATGTTTCAATAGTCAGACGGATAACTAATTCTATATCTTGAAGCACATTCTTGAAGTTGAATTTTTTTTATACCCCACTCACATCAAATTGCGGAGGTGCATCGGAGAATTCGAAAATGGGTTCACTATATTCGTCGTTTTGCAAAGAGTAGGCGAAAGTAGGCGGTTGTGTGTATTCATACCAGAAGAAGGTACCAAGTTCCACTGTTGTCCAGTCTCGAGGTTATGATCTAAATGACTCTAATGCAACGAATGGATGACGTGAAGAACGTCTTCTTCCATTTCCTAGAGTGAGTGAGTTTAGCTTTACGCCACACTCATCAATATTCCAGCTATATGGTGGCGGTCTGTAAATAATCGAGTCTGAACCAGAGAATCCAGTGATCAACAGCATGAGCATCGATCTGCGCATTCAAATTCAAACTTATTATAAAGGCCATAGGCCCAAGTACAAAAACTCACAAAACAATAATGCAAGTGACAAAATGGTAAGATACACCTTTTAAGCACTTTTTAACCTTAAAGCTTCTTTTACACATTTTGCTAAGTTAATTAGGACATTCACTTTGTCACAACTTAATAACATGTTAAATTTATAAATAGAGGAATGTTTCCAGACATTTTCAGGAATATACTTTTGTCTTAAAATGGAATAAACTTTACATATTAACAGAAAATGGTATTCATCTTCTATATATCCATTCATACATAAATTACAAAATCGTTCATCGCGAAGAATACCACAACGTCTACCAACGTTAATCATTAAAGGCAATTCCCCAGATCTTAGCAAAAATAAAAGCCTTATAAATTCGCGATCCTTTAGAGTGGATAAATAATATTCAACAGAGATTTATATTCTTGATAGAACATAACTTATTTGATTCACAAACTTTAGAAAACCAATCTTGTTGGTGGCAATCTTTAACCCTTTGCACAAACTTACTAAGAAATAAAGAACAATTACCAACTTCCTGAGAGATCCAAACAAATCCAAAACCATGAGAGAACAGTAATATTTTAACCTTTGAAGCCTATGTAACACGATTGCAGTCGTCGAAAGATTTACACAGGAGATAGCTTTGCTTAGGATATCTATGATTAGGCATTGATAGCAACTTTAACCAATACTGAATACATCTTTTTATGGCAATCAACAAATTAGCCATATCTACCACATTCACCAAGTGCAGCAACATTAGACACATAACTACCTACACCAATAACATATTTACAAACTAACATGAAAAACGCTCGATGCATTCAAACTTTGAATGACCCCACACTTCACTAGAATAGAGTAAGATTGGCTTAATCTGAGCATCAAATATCTTGAATAAAACTAAAGAAGAAATATTCTGAAACTTACACTCTAATTGTTTAACGGATACTAGGGCTTTTAATGCTTTTTGAACAAGATCTTCAAGACCCTTTGACCAACATAACATGTTAGAAAACGTTAACCCAAGATAATTATAATAGGTCGATGTCTTAATAGTTTTATTGCCAAACATACATTTTTCAGAAAACCGTAACTTGCCACCATTTCTAAAAACTAAAATTTCAGTCTTATCTAAATTGACATCCAAACCCCATTTGATACTAAACTGCTCCAATACATCTATTTTTCTCTTTAGACCAATCACACTATCATCAAACAAACACAGATCATCAGCATAAAATAAAGATAAAATATCACGAAATTCTTGACCAACAAATGTACCTCGGACATTCGATTCCTGTAACATATTTCCAATCAACAACAAAAAGAGAGAACAGCAAAAGACTTAAAATACACCCCTGTTCTACGCCACTTATAGTATCACAATAATAGGAAATGGAACTATTTGACAGTTTAACAGCAGATTTAACTTTGGAGTACATGTCCAATAATACTGTAAATATTCTACCATGAATACCTTTACTAAAACTGAGATCCACACTAATTTACGATTAATGGAATCAAGTGCCTCTCTGAAATCAACGAATAAACAATAAAAACGACCATTAGTTTTCGAGAGATACTTTTGGACCAGACACTGTAAACTGAAAATATTATCAACAGGGCTATATCCAGCACAGAATCCAGCCAGAGACTCTGGAATCTTGTCATACTGATGACAAAAACTTGTCAACCTCTTGTTTAATATAAACGTAAATAATTTCACCATGACATGACTAAGCGTCATCCCTCTATAATTATTAACCTCTGTCTTCTTGCCTTTCTTGTGAAGCGGTAAAACCAGTCCTTTAGCCCATTCTATAGGAAAATTGCCACTGTTCAAAATATTATTAAACAATGCATAAAAAAAATGGCAATAGTTCAGTTTTACAACATTTGATCATTTCTGGAGTTACTGCATCAGGACCAGGAGCTTTACCGTCCTTCAGATTGTCAATGGCATCAATAATTTCATTATGCTTGATTTCACAGTTCAGAGTATTATTTATGGTATCATTATTGCAGGCACATCAATTATGTTCATCCAGATTTTCAAGAAATTTACTGGCTCCTCTCACATGGTCTTCATCCGTATTCTCTTGACTTATATTCATTACTTTTTTTTCGAAGTAATCGACACACTGTGTTGCCGATATAGAGTTGATATCAGTTGATTTATCCGTTGTTAGGCGTTTAACTTGGCTCCAAAACAACTTTGAGTTCTTAGAATTAGACGATAGCAGGTTCACCATATTTTCCTCATAATTTTCCTTTTTGGTGCGACATAGCTGTCGATATGAGTTTCGTAGACTTCGAAATTCTGACCAAAAATGTAGCTCCCCAGTTGATCTAAACAATCTAAGTTAGTATATTTCAGCTGCTTCATGTTTCTACATTCTTCGTCATACCAGCTGGTGTCGTAGGGCTTGTTTGGTGAAGGGTTTCCAAAACATCGCATGTTACATCTATCTGCGCACGATGTTATACATGCTGTTAACTTATGTGCCGCGTCATTGATATCCTCAATGACGTCATTTGTGAGTGAGTGAGTGAGTGAGTGAGTTAAAATTTAACGTCACATCGGCAATACTTCAGCCATATCGTGACGAGAACGACGTCATTTGTAAAGTTCTCAAGTCCATATAATGCCAGGGCTGTATTTATGCATTTAAGTGTTCAACAAAGAATGGTTTCTGTTCTCCTGTCCACCTATATCTTAACAAACGTTGCACACTGTCACTGTCCCCATCACATCTGTGGGGAGTAGGTGGTATGCACAAGGTAAGTACGATGGGTAGGTGGTCAGATTCACAACGAGTTTCTACAATGAAGTCATGATCCATGTCAAATATATCAGTTGAACATAAGCAGTAGTCCACCATACTGGAGCCATTGTGAGAAAAACAAGTCATGTCATCCCGAGGGTCAGATCTACTTCGCCCATTCATCATGTGTATGTTGTGAGCGCAACACAAATCTATCTGATCTCGTCCATACGAATTTATAATATTGTCGACATTATTCCTGGGATGGTGAAAATTGTCAGCATTATATTCCATATCTTCCAAACAAGGTATAGGTTGGTTGTCATCGTGAATGATGAAATCTCTAAGGTCTCCCGTCCTTGAATTAAAATCCCCCATCAAAATGAAACGAATATCTGAAACGTCTATATCTGATATACATGACAACAAACATTGCTCTAAATAGTCAATTCCTTTTAGCGGTCTTGGATCACTTTTTGACTGAGGAGTTAACCGGGTTGATATAAACACATCCGAACAGAATGTGATGCGATGTTCCATATAAAGATTTATCAAATAAAAAAGGTGCAATCAATGAAACTATTCCAAACCTTCTTTATAAGTGGGAATACAATGACATATGTCAGCCAAGTCAGCGAGCCTGACCATCCGATCCCGTTAGTCGCCTCTTACGACAAGCATGGGTTATTGAAGATCACGGGTCATTGGTCTTTGGAAAGATGCGGAGTTGACTAGGTGAATGATGCTGTGTAAAACCACATATGTCCAGACATCATTTGATATATTAATATACTACACAGTACATTGGAATGCATGTTACCTGATCCCGTTAGTCACCTCTTGGGACAAGCATGGGTTACTGAAGATCAATTTTAACCCGGATCTTCACGGGTTGCATTAGCTTGAAGAAAAGAATGATTCATATATTCATTATTTTATAGGGCCGGACTCTAATGCCCAATCACTTGGTCGCCTGTGTGGAAAGAATACATATATCGAAGACAGTTCTGGTCCTGTTATGTTCCTGAAATTCAAGTCAGATTCATCTGGTGTTGATGATGGGTTCAAGATGACGTATTCGAGTGAAATCAATCATAAATCCAGTGGTAAGTGGAACATATCATTTACAACCTCATTGTCATGGTATTAACTTGAAGTAACCATGAGACGGACAATTACACGAATGCCTAAGTATGGAAACATATGGGTTTGTGTGTACATATGAGTTGGATCTGCAATGTGATCATTTCAATAAGTATGGAAACATATGGGTCTGTGTGTACATGTGAGTTGGATCTGCAATGTGATCATTTGAATAAGTATGGAAACATATGGGTCTGTGTGTACATGTGAGTTGGATCTGCAATGGGATCATTTGAATAAGTATGGAAACATATGGGTCTGTGTGTACATGTGAGTTGGATCTGCAATGTGATCACTTCAATAAGTATGGAAACATATGGGTCTGTGTGGACATGTGAGTTGGATCTGCAATGTGATCATTTCAATAAGTGTGGAAACATATGGGTCTGTGTGTACATGTGAGTTGGATCTGCAATGTGATCATTTCAATAAGTATGGAAACATATGGGTCTGTGTGTACATGTGAGTTGGATCTGCAAAGTGATCATTTCAATAAGTGTGGAAACATATCGGTCTGTGTTTACATGTGAGTTGGATCTGCAATGGGATCATTTCAATAAGTATGGAAACATATGGGTCTGTGTGTACATGTGAGTTGGATCTGCAATGTGATCATTTGAATAAGTATGGAAACATATGGGTCTGTGTGTACATGTGAGTTGGATCTGCAATGTGATCATTTGAATAAGTATGGAAACATATGGGTCTGTGTGTACATGTGAGTTGGATCTGCAATGTGATCATTTCAATAAGTATGGAAACATATGGGTCTGTGTGTACATGTGAGTTGGATCTGCAATGTGATCATTTCAATAAGTATGGAAACATATGGGTCTGTGTGTACATGTGAGATGGATCTGCAATGTGATCATTTCAATAAGTATGGAAACATATGGGTCTGTGTGTACATGTGAGTTGGATCTGCAATGGGATCATTTCAATAAGTATGGAAACATATGGGTCTGTGTGTACATGTGAGTTGGATCTGCAATGGGATCATTTGAATAAGTATGGAAACATATGGGTCTGTGTGTACATGTGAGTTGGATCTGCAATGTGATCATTTCAATAAGTATGGAAACATATGGGTCTCTGTGGACATGTGAGTTGGATCTGCAATGTGATCATTTCAATAAGTGTGGAAACATATGGGTCTGTGTGTACATGTGAGTTGGATCTGCAATGCGATCATTTCAATAAGTATGGAAACATATGGGTCTGTGTGTACATGTGAGTTGGATCTGCAATGCGATCATTTCAATAAGTATGGAAACATATGGGTCTGTGTGTACATGTGAGTTGGATCTGCAAAGTGATCATTTCAATAAGTGTGGAAACATATGGGTCTGTGTGTACATGTGAGTTGGATCTGCAATGGGATCATTTGAATAAGTATGGAAACATATGGGTCTGTGTGTACATGTGAGTTGGATCTGCAATGTGATCATTTCAATAAGTATTTGAACATATGGGTCTGTGTGTACATGTGAGTTGGATCTGCAATGTGATCATTTGAATAAGTATGGAAACATATGGGTCTGTGTGTACATGTGAGTTGGATCTGCAATGTGATCATTTCAATAAGTATGGAAACATATGGGTCTGTGTGTTCATGTGTGTTGGATCTGCAATGCGATCATTTCAATAAGTATGGAAACATATGGGTCTGTGTGTACATGTGAGTTGGATCTGCAATGTGATCATTTCAATAAGTATGGAAACATATGGGTCTGTGTGTACATGTGAGTTGGATCTGCAATGTGATCATTTCAATAAGTATGGAAACATATGGGCCTGTGTGTACATGTGAGTTGGATCTGCAATGGGATCATTTGAATAAGTATGGAAACATATGGGTCTGTGTGTACATGTGAGTTGGATCTGCAATGTGATCATTTCAATAAGTATGGAAACATATGGGTCTGTGTGTACATGTGAGTTGGATCTGCAATGTGATCATTTCAATAAGTGTGGAAACATATGGGTCTATGTGTACATGTGAGTTGGATCTGCAATGCGATCATTTCAATAAGTGTGGAAACATATGGGTCTGTGTGTACATGTGAGTTGGATCTGCAATGTGATCATTTCAATAAGTATGGAAACATATGGGTTTGTGTGTACATGTGAGTTGGATCTGCAAAGTGATCATTTGAATAAGTGTGGAAACATATGGGTCTGTGTGTACATGTGAGTTGGATCTGCAATGTGATCATTTGAATAAGTATGGAAACATATGGGTCTGTGTGTACATGTGAGTTGGATCTGCAATGTGATCATTTCAATAAGTGTGGAAACATATGGGTTTGTGTGTTCATGTCTGTTGGATCTGCAATGCGATCATTTCAATAAGTATGGAAACATATGGGTCTGTGTGTACATGTGAGTTGGATCTGCAATGTGATCATTTGAATAAGTATGGAAACATATGGGTCTGTGTGTACATGTGAGTTGGATCTGCAAAGTGATCATTTCAATAAGTGTGGAAACATATGGGTCTCTGTGGACATCTGAGTTGGATCTGCAATGCGATCATTCAATACCGGCATGGAAACATGGGTCTGTGTGTACATGTGAGTTGGATCTGCAGATGTGATCATTTCAATAAGTATGGAAACATATGGGTCTGTGTGGTTATGAGTTGGATCTGCAATGCGATCATTTCAATACGTATGGAAACATATGGGTCTGTGTGTACATGTGAGTTGGAATTGCAATGTGATCATTTCAATAAGTATGGAAACATATGGGTCTGTGTGTTCATGTGTGTTGGATCTGCAATGCGATCATTTCAATAAGTATGGAAACATATGGGTCTGTGTGTACATGTGAGTTGGATCTGCAATGTGATCATTTCAATAAGTGTGGAAACATATGGGTCTATGTGTACATGTGAGTTGGATCTGCAATGTGATCATTTCAATAAGTATGGAAACATATGGGTCTGTGTGTTCATGTGAGTTGGATCTGCAATGCGATCATTTCAATAAGTATGGAAACATATGGGTCTGTGTGTACATGTGAGTTGGATCTGCAATGTGATCATTTCAATAAGTGTGGAAACATATGGGTCTGTGTGTACATGTGAGTTGGATCTGCAAAGTGATCATTTCAATAAGTGTGGAAACATATGGGTCTGTGTGTACATGTGAGTTGGATCTGCAATGCGATCATTTCAATAAGTATGGAAACATATGGGTCTGTGTGTACATGTGAGTTGGATCTGCAATGTGATCATTTCAATAAGTATGGAAACATATGGGTTTGTGTGTACATGTGAGTTGGATCTGCAAAGCGATCATTTCAATAAGTATGGAAACATATGGGTCTGTGTGTACATGTGAGTTGGATCTGCAATGTGATCATTTCAATAAGTGTGGAAACATATGGGTCTATGTGTACATGTGAGTTGGATCTGCAATGTGATCATTTCAATAAGTGTGGAAACATATGGGTCTGTGTGTACATCTGAGTTGGATCTGCAATGCGATCATTTCAATAAGTGTGGAAACATATGGGTCTGTGTGTACATGTGAGTTGGATCTGCAATGTGATCATTGTAATAAGTATGGAAACATATGGGTCTGTGTGTACATGTGAGTTGGATCTGCAATGTGATCATTTCAATAAGTATGGAAACATATGGGTCTATGTGTGTACATGAGTTGGATCTGCAAAGTGATCATTTGAATAAGTGTGGAAACATATGGGTCTGTGTGGACATGTGAGTTGGATCTGCAATGTGATCATTTCAATAAGTATGGAAACATATGGGTCTGTGTGTACATGTGAGTTGGATCTGCAAAGTGATCATTTCAATAAGTATGGAAACATATGGGTCTGTGTGTACATGTGAGTTGGATCTGCAATGCGATCATTTGAATAAGTATGGAAACATATGGGTCTGTGTGTACATGTGAGTTGGATCTGCAATGTGATCATTTCAATAAGTGTGGAAACATATGGGTCTATGTGTACATGTGAGTTGGATCTGCAATGTGATCATTTCAATAAGTGTGGAAACATATGGGTCTGTGTGTACATCTGAGTTGGATCTGCAATGCGATCATTTCAATAAGTGTGGAAACATATGGGTCTGTGTGGACATGTGAGTTGTATCTGCAATGGGATCATTTCAATAAGTATGGAAACATATGGGTCTGTGTGTACATGTGAGTTGGATCTGCAATGTGATCATTTCAATAAGTATGGAAACATATGGGTTTGTGTGTACATGTGAGTTGGATCTGCAAAGTGATCATTTGAATAAGTGTGGAAACATATGGGTCTGTGTGTACATGTGAGTTGGATCTGCAATGCGATCATTTCAGTAAGTGTGGAAACATATGGGTCTGTGTGTACATGTGAGTTGGATCTGCAAAGTGATGATTTCAATAAGTGTGGAAACATATCGGTCTCTGTGTACATGTGAGTTGGATCTGCAATGCGATCATTTCAATAAGTATGGAAACATATGGGTCTGTGTGTACATGTGAGTTGGATCTGCAATGTGATCATTTCAATAAGTGTGGAAACATATGGGTCTATGTGTACATGTGAGTTGGATCTGCAATGTGATCATTTCAATAAGTGTGGAAACATATGGGTCTGTGTGTACATCTGAGTTGGATCTGCAAAGCAATCATTTGAATAAGTGTGAAAACATATGGGTCTGTGTGTACATGTGAGTTGGATCTGCAATGTGATCATTTGAATAAGTATGGAAACATATGGGTCTGTGTGTACATGTGAGTTGGATCTGCAATGTGATCATTTCAATAAGTGTGGAAACATATGGGTTTGTGTCTGTGCGATCATGTGTGTTGGATCTGCAATGCGATCATTTCAATATCATTTATGGAAACATATGGGTCTGTGTGTACATGTGAGTTGGATCTGCAAAGTGATCATTTCAATAAGTATGGAAACATATGGGTCTGTATTGTACATGTACATGTGTGAGTGGGATCTGCAGTGTGATCATTTCAATAAGTATGGAAACATATGGGGCTGTGTGGACATGTGAGTTGGATCTGCAATGCGATCATTTCAATAAGTATGGAAACATATGGGTCTGTGTGTACATGTGAGTGGGATCTGCAATGTGATCATATCAATAAGTGTGGAAACATATGGGTCTATGTGTACATGTGAGTTGGATCTGCAATGTGATCATTTCAATAAGTGTGGAAACATATGGGTCTGTGTGTACATCTGAGTTGGATCTGCAATGCGATCATTTCAATAAGTGTGGAAACATATGGGTCTGTGTGTACATGTGAGTTGGATCTGCAATGTGATCATTTCAATAAGTGTGGAAACATATGGGTCTATGTGTACATGTGAGTTGGATCTGCAATGTGATCATTTCAATAAGTGTGGAAACATATGGGTCTGTGTGTACATCTGAGTTGGATCTGCAATGCGATCATTTCAATAAGTGTGGAAACATATGGGTCTGTGTGTACATGTGAGTTGGATCTGCAATGTGATCATTGTAATAAGTATGGAAACATATGGGTCTGTGTGTACATGTGAGTTGGATCTGCAATGTGATCATTTCAATAAGTATGGAAACATATGGGTTTGTGTGTACATGTGAGTTGGATCTGCAAAGTGATCATTTGAATAAGTGTGAAAACATATGGGTCTGTGTGTACATGTGAGTTGGATCTGCAATGTGATCATTTCAATAAGTATGGAAACATATGGGTCTGTGTGTACATGTGAGTTGGATCTGCAATGTGATCATTTCAATAAGTGTGGAAACATATGGGTTTGTGTGTACATGTGTGTTGGATCTGCAATGCGATCATTTGAATAAGTATGGAAACATATGGGTCTGTGTGTACATGTGAGTTGGATCTGCAATGTGATCATTTCAATAAGTGTGGAAACATATGGGTCTATGTGTACATGTGAGTTGGATCTGCAATGTGATCATTTCAATAAGTGTGGAAACATATGGGTCTGTGTGTACATCTGAGTTGGATCTGCAATGCGATCATTTCAATAAGTGTGGAAACATATGGGTCTGTGTGGACATGTGAGTTGTATCTGCAATGGGATCATTGTAATAAGTATGGAAACATATGGGTCTGTGTGTACATGTGAGTTGGATCTGCAATGTGATCATTTCAATAAGTATGGAAACATATGGGTTTGTGTGTACATGTGAGTTGGATCTGCAAAGTGATCATTTGAATAAGTGTGGAAACATATGGGTCTGTGTGTACATGTGAGTTGGATCTGCAATGCGATCATTTCAGTAAGTGTGGAAACATATGGGTCTGTGTGTACATGTGAGTTGGATCTGCAAAGTGATGATTTCAATAAGTGTGGAAACATATCGGTCTCTGTGTACATGTGAGTTGGATCTGCAATGCGATCATTTCAATAAGTATGGAAACATATGGGTCTGTGTGTACATGTGAGTTGGATCTGCAATGTGATCATTTCAATAAGTGTGGAAACATATGGGTCTATGTGTACATGTGAGTTGGATCTGCAATGTGATCATTTCAATAAGTGTGGAAACATATGGGTCTGTGTGTACATCTGAGTTGGATCTGCAAAGTGATCATTTGAATAAGTGTGAAAACATATGGGTCTGTGTGTACATGTGAGTTGGATCTGCAATGTGATCATTTGAATAAGTATGGAAACATATGGGTCTGTGTGTACATGTGAGTTGGATCTGCAATGTGATCATTTCAATAAGTGTGGAAACATATGGGTTTGTGTGTACGTGTGTGTTGGATCTGCAATGCGATCATTTCAATAAGTATGGAAACATATGGGTCTGTGTGTACATGTGAGTTGGATCTGCAAAGTGATCATTTCAATAAGTATGGAAACATATGGGTCTGTGTGTACATGTGAGTGGGATCTGCAGTGTGATCATTTCAATAAGTATGGAAACATATGGGGCTGTGTGGACATGTGAGTTGGATCTGCAATGCGATCATTTCAATAAGTATGGAAACATATGGGTCTGTGTGTACATGTGAGTGGGATCTGCAATGTGATCATATCAATAAGTGTGGAAACATATGGGTCTGTGTGTACATGTGAGTTGGATCTGCAATGCGATCATTTCAATAAGTGTGGAAACATATGGGTCTGTGTGTACATGTGAGTTGGATCTGCAAAGTGATCATTTCAATAAGTGTGGAAACATATCGGTCTGTGTGTACATGTGAGTAGGATCTGCAATATGATCATTTCAATAAGTATGGAAACATATGTTTCTGTGTGTACATGTGAGTTGGATCTGCAATGTGATCATTTCAATTAGTTGGAAACATATGGGTCTGTATGGACATGTGAGTTGGATCTGCAATGCGATCATTTCATAAGTGTGGAAACATATGGGTCTCTACGGACATGTGAGTTGGATCTGCAATGCGATCATTTCAATAAGTATGGAAACATATGGGTCTGTGTGTACATGTGAGTTGGATCTGCAAAGTGATCATTTCAATAAGTATGGAAACATATGGGTCTATGTGTACATGTGAGTTGGATCTGCAATGTGATCATTTCAATAAGTGTGGAAACATATGGGTCTGTGTGTACATCTGAGTTGGATCTGCAATGCGATCATTTCAATAAGTGTGGAAACATATGGGTCTGTGTGTACATGTGAGTTGGATCTGCAATGTGATCATTTCAATAAGTATGGAAACATATGGGGCTCTGTGGACATGTGAGTTGGATCTGCAATGCGATCATTTCAATAAGTATGGAAACATATGGGTCTGTGTGTACATGTGAGTGGGATCTGCAATGTGATCATATCAATAAGTGTGGAAACATATGGGTCTGTGTGTACATGTGAGTTGGATCTGCAATGCGATCATTTCAATAAGTGTGGAAACATATGGGTCTGTGTGTACATGTGAGTTGGATCTGCAAAGTGATCATTTCAATAAGTGTGGAAACATATCGGTCTGTGTGTACATGTGAGTAGGATCTGCAATATGATCATTTCAATAAGTATGGAAACATATGTTTCTGTGTGTACATGTGAGTTGGATCTGCAATGTGATCATTTCAATAAGTATGGAAACATATGGGTCTCTGCGGACATGTGAGTTGGATCTGCAATGCGATCATTTCAATAAGTATGGAAACATATGGGTCTGTGTGTACATCTGAGTTCGATCTGCAAAGTGATCATTTCAATAAGTATGGAAACATATGGGTCTGTGTGTACATGTGAGTTGGATCTGCAATGTGATCATTTCAATAAGTGTGGAAACATATGGGTCTGTGTGTACATGTGAGTTGGATCTGCAATGCGATCATTTCAATAAGTGTGGAAACATATGGGTCTGTGTGTACATGTGAGTTGGATCTGCAATGTGATCATTTCAATAAGTGTGGAAACATATGGGTCTGTGTGTACATGTGAGTTGGATCTGCAATGCGATCATTTCAATAAGTGTGGAAACATATGGGTCTGTGTGTACATGTGAGTTGGATCTGCAATGTGATCATTTCAATAAGTATGGAAACATATGGGTTTGTGTGTACATGTGAGTTGGATCTGCAAAGTGATCATTTGAATAAGTGTGGAAACATATGGGTCTGTGTGTACATGTGAGTTGGATCTGCAAAGTGATCATTTGAATAAGTGTGGAAACATATGGGTCTGTGTGTACATGTGAGTTGGATCTGCAATGCGATCATTTGAATAAGTATGGAAACATATGGGTCTGTGTGTACATGTGAGTTGGATCTGCAATGTGATCATTTGAATAAGTATGGAAACATATGGGTCTGTGTGTACATGTGAGTTGGATCTGCAATGTGATCATTTCAATAAGTGTGGAAACATATGGGTCTGTGTGTACATGTGAGTTGGATCTGCAATGTGATGATTTCAATAAGTATTTGAACATATGGGTCTGTGTGTACATGTGAGTTGGATCTGCAATGTGATCATTTCAATAAGTGTGGAAACATATGGGTCTGTGTGTACATGTGAGTTGGATCTGCAAAGTGATCATTTCAATAAGTGTGGAAACATATGGGTCTGTGTGTACATGTGAGTTGGATCTGCAATGTGATCATTTCAATAAGTATTTGAACATATGGGTCTGTGTGTACCTGTGAGTTGGATCTGCAATGCGATCATTTGAATAAGTGTGAAAACATATGGGTCTGTGTGTACATGTGAGTTGGATCTGCAATGTGATCATTTCAAAAAGTATGGAAGCATATGGGTCTGTGTGTACATGTGAGTTGGATCTGCAATGTGATCATTTCAACAATAACCCTTTAGGAGAGGTTAGAGTGAGTGAGTGAGTTAGTTTTACGACGCGTTTAGCAACATTCCAGCAATATCACGACGAGGGACAGCAGAAATGGGCTTCACACAGTGTACCCATGTGGGGAATCGAACTCGGGTCTTCGGTGTGACGAGTGAAACGCGTTAACCACTAGGCTACTCCACCATCCCTGAACCTTGCAGAAACAGAGCCATTACTGAAGAACCTTAAAGATCCACGATGTCTCGCCTTTATGAAATTAAGTGTAACAATATACAGGAACGCTATATTTAATGGTGAGAAAACTGATCGAAAGCAAACAACGTAGATATTATTTAAGTCTTTGGTGGCCATAGTGCAACTGTAACGGGGATGGCTCTTTTACAATGACACAACTCCGTTGAGGCTGCAAGTTCCTTTTTATTACTGTAGTTTGTATATAATAATACTAGTTTGAAACAATGTATATGAATATATAACATTCCATCAAAATACCTATTTTATCACATTCATTCTTTTCATTGCACATTGTTCAGATAATTAACAATCACAGCTCTACCATTGAACATATAAAAATAACTCAAAACAAACTGACATCACAAAATTAATGGTTCAGGTTCATATTAAGATCCTTAGGAATTATGGAACACCTTTGGCATCTTCAAAACAATGAAACATCAACGTGTCTTACCATCTATGGGACAACTTGCTTCAAACTGGCCACATGTTGTGAGGCACCAACAAAACACCAAGAACCTAAAATATGCATGTTTTAATTAGCATGTAAATGCTAATTCTCACCAGCAAAGTAAACGTACAAACTGTTTGGACTCAAACATTAATCTGAATCAATTGTAAGTGAAATTATTGACACCAACAATTTCTAACCATAGGTCAAAATATACCTCCACCAAAAGCCATAAATTCAGTTACAATAAATACTGAATTAACCTTTCAACAATTAAACATATTTTTGTAGTTTATTCCTTTTATATAAAACCAAATGTAACTAACCTGTAATTCACCAAAGTCACAATCCACCACCCATGACTTTCAAACCACCTTGCCAGGTTGGGAGAAAGACAGCAAGTGAACAAACTTCACACTTTCCAAATGCAACTAAATTCAGCATCCAATCAAGATGCTGCACATCTTCAGCCAATAAAAACCAAGGACAAGACAGCAGACCTGACCTCATTAAGACTTGGCTAATTTGCATAGGAACTACTTTTGACCCATGACCCAGTGGTGACTATAACTAAATCATGGACTTGTGAAAGTGTAAACCTTTTCACTGACAATTGTATTATTGTTTAAGGTGTTCTTAATTGATTCCAAACAGGAACATAAGACAAGACATATTAAAATAGATTGCTTTTTCCAGAACATTTTAATATTTGTATATTTTGTACTTGTTAGATACTTGTATTTGTTACACACTTGTTTGTACTTGTTACACAACTACGGCTGTGAGCCAAACACAACGTATAGCATCGTGTTTGAGTAGGGATGTGAGAAATCAAGCTTTGCGCCTCAGATGCCTTGGTACATGTTTCTTACACAAATAACCGTGTATTTTCTAATGTTTGTGTATCATCATATTTTACAGGTTCTAATATCGGAGTCATTATTGGGGGCTCGATTGGTGGCGCATTTTTTTTGCTACTAGTGATAATTGTAATCTGCATAAACACCAATAAGCTCGGCCAACGCACAGCAGCCAACGCCGTTCCCGTGCAGTATCAAGTAGCTCTGGTCCCGCTGGTCAACAACTCCGGTCAAGCACCGATCACCAACGCACTGCCCCCAACAACCTTCACTGGACCCCCTACTGACACAACTCAGGGTCCTGCCCTACCTTCTTCAGGGTACGTCAATGCAGAAGCATTGCCCAAGAAAATTTGAGTGAGTGAGTGAGTTAATACCGCCTCCATGGTGTAGTGGTTAAAGCGTCCGCCCGGAGAGCGGAAGGTACCGGGTTCGATCCCCGACAGCGTTACCAAAAGACGTTAAAATATGGTACTTGTTGGTCCCTGCCTGGCGCTCGGCATTAATGGGTACAACAAGGACTGGTCAGCTCGGAGTCAGTATATTGTGTCTGAGTGGAGTATTCATGCTTCACTGCGGCATGGTATCTCAGTGGGCTAGAACTATAAAACCAGCTTAAGTCTGGGCTTGTACAAGCAGCCGCACATCCACATACACACGCTTGCACGTTGTCATATGAGCGAAATATTCTCAAGCACGACGTTAAACCCAATTTCACCTCGCCTTGATCCGAGTTGATCATTGTGACATAACTTATGTATATTATTGTTGGATTGAGCATGTTCACCTTTCATCTGTCCGGTAAGCACCCAAAAATAGACAACCATTGTATTGTTGCGTCGTCGGCAGTGGTGACGTCATTCAAATAATATTGTGACGTAAAGTCGTATTGACGTCACAAATGAGCAAATTGGCCAACACATGATGTTTATCTCCTAAATAGACGACCGATGATAGTACATGATGTGATGTGATTATATTAATCTGTATCGATTAATTCCGATTTTTTGTTCACGAAAAATCAAACAATGTGTTTATCTGCAGTTATGTATAATTTGAACCAATACATATAGATACACCTGTTTATATATAGATACCCCTGTTTTATGTTTTCTTTGATGTTGAAGTTTTGTACAGAAATCTATAATGTGAATATTTAGTGATCACGTGAATGTATAAGGGTGGTGTATATGACAGATCTCTGAGGAACATTCAGTCCAACATCAGTGTGGTGTATTTTACAGATCTCCGAGGAACATTTAGTCGAACATCAGTGTGGTGTATTTGTCAGATCTCTGAGGAACATTCAGTAGAACTGAGTGTCGTGTATTTGTCAGATCTCTGAGGAACATTTAGTCAAACATCAGTGTGGTGTATTTTACAGATCTCTGAGGAAGATTCAGTAGAACATAAGTGTCGTGTATTTGTCAGATCTCTGAGGAACATTCAGTCGAACATCAATGTGGTGTATTTGTCAGATCTCTGAGGAACATTCAGTCGAACATCAATGTGGTGTATTTGTAAAATCTCTGAGGAACATTTAGTCGAACATCAGTGTCGTGTATTTGTCAGATCTGGGAGGAACATTCAGTCGAACATCAATGTGGTGTATTTGTCAGATCTCTCAGGAACATTTAGTAGAACATCAGTGTCGTGTATTTGTCAGATGTCTGAGGAACATTTAGTCGAACATCAATGTGGTGTATTTGTCAGATCTCGGAGGAACATTTAGTCGAACATCAGTGTCGTGTATTTGTCAGATCTCTGGGGAACATTTAGTCGAACATCAATGTGGTGCATTTGTCAGATCTCGGAGGAACATTTAGTCGAACATCAGTGTCGTGTATTTGTCAGATCTCTGAGGAACATTTAGTCGAACATCATTGTGGTGCATTTGTCAGATCTCGGAGGAACATTTAATCTGCCTAAGTATCAGATGACATGGAATGTGAAAATAGTGTTGGACCACTTAGAATCCCTAGGGAGAAATGTAGATCTATCTCTTAGAATGTTAACATTAAAATTAAATATGTTGTTAGCTTTAGTTAGTGGTCAGAGAGTGCAATCCCTGCAGTCACTATGCTTAGATCATATTAATAGAGTAGATGACAAAGTAATTTTTTCTGTAGCTAGTTTAGTCAAACAGTCAAGACCAGGGGTGCATGTACAGCCTATAGAACTTGAGACGTTTGATAATGAGAAGCTGTGTGTTGTTCAATGCCTAGATGCATATTTACAGAGGACGGAACATTTGAGGAAAGACCAGCAACTTTTTGTTAGTTTTAATGAGCCGTATAAAGCGGTGACTAGAGAGACTATTTCCAGATGGCTCAAATTAGTGCTGTGTGGTGCTGGCATTGACATTACTAAGTATTCAGGGCATAGTACCAGAGCTGCGTCTACAAGTGCAGCGCTTAGCCAGGGGGTACAGATTCAGTGCATCATGTCAGCTGCAGGCTGGGCATCTGCAGATGTGTTTGCTCGGTTTTATCATAGACCTGTAGAGCAGGTTCAGACCTTTGGTCAAGCAGTACTTTCTCTGTCGAAGACTAGCAAGACAGATTAACACCTGTGACTTGTTTGAGAATGTCCAACCGGTTTAGCTAGAAGTGAAATATTGGATATTAAAGACTTGTGGATATTCACTTCTTGTTGTTTGCTCTTTGGACATGCTTTGAAGTCTTACGGGGACTCACTTGACCTGATGCCGAAGGAGAATTGAATAATTAAACGAGACTTACCTGTAAGGTGAAGTTTGATTGAGATTCTCCGAGGCATCAGGGAACAGTGAGGTCACGTGCCTCATCCCCCCTCCCAGCTTATTCAGCTAGGTTTTAACGTCATTTCCTTGAGCAAACGCTTTAAAGACTGACCCAATTCCTCACGCGCAATCTCACGTGACCTCACTGTTCCCTGATGCCTCGGAGAATCTCAATCAAACTTCACCTTACAGGTAAGCCTCGTTTAATTATTCAATTACTGGGTGGATGTAGAGTTTAAAAGCTGTTGATCAGTGGATTGTCTGGTCCAGACTTGATAATTTGACAGCTGAGATATAGTTTGAATATTTTACATAAATCAATGGGAGAGACTGTTGATCAAGTACAAAGTGAGCAAACAGTCCTGTAAACAAGGCAACCCAGTGGTCGATAACGTAAGCATCAAGTTCAGTCATTAAGGCTTGAAGACACACAATACATAAGGCAACAAATAGGGCCATTCCTGTCATCACTGGACCGCGATAGGTCCACGGCTTCAAATAACATCACAGCTTGACATCCTCCTCCTTGAATAGAAACGTCCTGAGACTGGGTATATATCAATAAACACAACACGAAGATCAAAATAAAAAGCTATTTATTCTAAAATATTTCACAAACATCGGACATGTACAAATGATTCTATTTCTGTGGTGTGTGAAGTCACTAGGCTAACAATTCTAACAAGTGTATACAGGCAAAAACAAATGTTTGTAAAACTACAATGCATCGCATGCAGGGGCGGATTCAGGGTGCACATAAATCATGAAGTCTCAAGGTTAGGGGGGAAATGCTCCTCAGGGAATTTTTTTCTGGGGAGAAGGGTGGCTGCGCACCCCAACCCCCCATACCCATCAGGATCCGCCCCTGGCATAGTATAGTTCAGGCAGCAACACCAAATATTCCCAACAAAATAATATCCTTACTCCTTGAAACAACTGAAGTTAACTGCATAGACGTTCAATTTGATGCACAATAATTTAATGCCAAATCTCAGGACCTTGGATTTTACTCTTTTTTTAACTTTGCCCGTATCAAGTTAGTCACATTTATCTTTGAGCTAAAATCTGGAAAAACATCAGCATTGACACTTGACAGAAGAAAACAATACCTAGGTAGTTTGACAAACATGCCACCGAAACATCTTAAACTGTGAAAGTAATTAGAGCAGTTTAATAAAGAACAAAGAGAGATAGTATTGCGTGAACACAAACACAATTCTGGCAGCATCCTGTTACAGACGGAGAGACCGAACAATGCTTCTCAGTCAACCAGCTCAAGCTGCTTACTTCATGGCAGTGTATAAGTTCATGTTCAGCCCAAACATCCTCCATTCTCTCTATCAGCTTTCAGGCATTGGACAAACAGCACAATTTGGTTGATACTTCTGAATATGAAAGCGCCGACACTTTAGTTACATGAAACATATTTTTCAGTTCTCGTTTCGATTATTTTCTCTCTGCTTCGATTATTTACTCATTGCTGCAACTGTTTTGAAGTAATGGGGAAATATTTTCGAAGCAATGAGGAAATACTCAAAATTTCAAGGTTTCGACATCAAATTGAAACAACGCGAAATTGCAAAGAGATAATAATTAAAGTAATTAGAAAATACTCGTTGCAACAGGTAAATAATCGAAGCAAAAGGATGTTCAGAAAAAAATATTTTGATGCTACAAAACAGACAGCATTAGGCTTTTGAAACTGAAAGGGTAAGAACTGGGTCGAATATTTGGATAAATGTCCCTTCACAAAATGAGATCAATCAAACTGAGTATCATGCATCATTTGGACTCATGCAAGGCTAATTTTGAATGTTGGCCTTCTACAACCACATCCTCCATAGTACTGAATGCCACTTCTATGTCTTTGCCCAAGTCATCTCTGCAAGAAAACAATGTTTCAAGAAAAAGAGGACCCTTTCAAATGGCATTTACAAGCTGGCATGATGAAGAGGAACACTTTTTATGGACACACAATTTCTTTATTGCAATAGGTGTGACATTTCCCTGCAGATCATAAGACCATTATCAAGCAAATGATAATGGTGTTGGCATCTACACCTGAAACATCACATCAATTGCAATAAAGATCTATCCACATACCTTTTTGAATGGTAGCCTTTACATACAACCAGGATGACGTTCTTCAAAGCAATCTTAGCACTAAGGTCACTTAACTCCCATACCTTAACATAGACTTAAGGTAATCGTAGCGCTAAGGTCACCTAACTCCCATACCTTAACACAGACTTAAGGTAATCATAGCACTAAGGTCACCTAACTCCCATACCTTAACACAGACTTAAGGTAAGCGTAGCGCTAAGGTCACCTAACTCCCATACCTTAACATAGACTTAAGGTAATCGTAGCGCTAAGGTCACCTAACTCCCATACCTTAACACAGACTTAAGGTAATCGTAGCGCTAAGGTCACCTAACTCCCATACCTTAACACAGACTTAAGGTAATCGTAGCGCTAAGGTCACCTAACTCCCATACCTTAACACAGACTTAAGGTAATCGTAGCGCTGAGGTTGTTTTGTGCAACGGCACCAAGATCCTTTATGGTTTTGAATATGCCATATCTTGGACCTAACTGTCTGCTATCTGTGCTACATAAAATAGTCTGTTGAAAAAAAATCCTTGATGATTGCCCTGTATGTTTTGTCCACCACTTCTCAACAAGAAAGTTCAATTTCCATGACAAAACAGATATTTCCTTATGATTAAACAAAGTCAATTCTAACAAAGAAGTGTTGATATGTGACGAAAGCTAACCTTGTCGGGCTTGGTGTCTTGTAAATCTGCCTTGGTATCCGTTGTATCCAATAAATACACAGTACAGTTTGGTATAGTGTACGGCTTAAGTAACGACATACATGTACATAGCTCGTGTACATCCTCAACAGAATGCCTTCCCCAACACGACTTTACTCATTTAACAATCTTCATTGTCAGCTCTTGATCAGTGGGACATTCATGCAAAAATCAGCTAATGAACGAAAGGTTCTTGTTTCATAAAACAATGAAAACAAAATCTAAATGTTTGGGTCCCCAAAACAACACATGTATTTCAGGATTTGCAGTGTTGGAACTTTGCATTGAGATTAGACAGGGATGCATCCAACTTTACACAAAACGGGCCAAATGGCCCACTGATTTTAGAAAGTGGGCTAGTCCCTACATAAACAAGGGCCAACATGTTCTATCACCTCACTATTTCAGCACTCGTGTGATCATGCTCAAGAATTCCAAGAAAGCAATCTGATTATGTGACTTTGAGTGAGTTTTACGCCACTCTTACAATATTTCAGCAACATCACGGCAGGGGAAACCAGAAATGGGCTTCACACATTGTACCCGTGTAAGGAATTGAACCCGGATCTTCGGCGTGGCGAGTGACCGCTTTAACCACTAGACTACCCCGCCTCGCCAGACCCCGCCCCACCTCACCATAGATACCTGTGGGTATAATCATGATTGAAATGGTAAGTTGCTACGTATTGTTCACATTGCTATTTTTGCTTAAACTATATCTTGTAATAGATCAACAAAGTGCACTAACTAGACCTTCCTTGCATGAAATCTGACACTCAGAGTTTTCAACTTGCACAGGTAATGACAACTGCGGCTGAGATGCATCCCCGTATAAGGAAATAATTTGAAAATTATGTTTCACAATTTGGAGACAAATCAATCTTCGGTCAAAAGGCAATATTGTATTAAAGAAAAAAATCCCCTTTGTAAAACATACACGGAAAGCAATGGAAATGTAAAAACTGTTTATCTTTAGAGATAGCATTAAGCAGAGTAACCTGCCCAGATTTGGTATTACAACAGCGAGTGTCACAGAACCCCGTTTTTCTGCATTCGACTTCGTTTGGCAGCAACAATGAAACGATTTGACTTGTTGAGGCGAGATAGCTGTCGCAAGATGAATCATACACGTTTATGGTATGTGGTTATTAGAAAATAGAAGTGGCGATGTTGTTTATGTTGCAAACACATTATAGCATGTTCCTTTCCTCTCTGTCTTCAATCGGGAAGATGTTTTTAAGAAAATCTATTGTTGGTAAGCAGTGCAGCAGACAATAATAAACTAAGGATCTCTTACGACAAGCGCGGGTAGCTGAAGACCAATCCTAACCCGGATCTTCACACCACAGGGTTCGATTCCCCAAATGGAATAAGGCGTATAGCCCATTACCGGTGTACGCTGCCCTGGTAGGGATGAAGTATTGCTGATAGCGGCATAAAACCACACTCACCCATCCACTAATTATCAGCCACAAGCCTAACACTGTCGTGGTGGACAAAGGACAAAACTAGTTTTTTTTAGAGAAGATATGACACAAAATGTAAGGATGTCACAAACATACTTTCGTCAAAAGTTGAATGTAAGTATTTATTTCCAAAGTGCCAATATCGAGGGCCAATGTGCCAAGTGAAACAAGTTATCTCAAACGATCCAACAAATTGTCAGGGGTTTATGTCTTTTGTACCACTGTGACCTCCCTGCTACACGTGTAGCACCTGAACGACAACAACACATCAAAGTCGAATGGACTTCTTGTACTTCTATGACATGTCTACATATTTTGTGAATGGTAAGTTCAACCGCTAGGACAAAACATGCTTACCCTTTTTCTGAACACCTAGAAGTTATCACTGATTTTCAGTGGTCCGTTCGGAGTTTGTTACTGAGGACTGGGTATTCTTTAGCACTGACGTACTATACGTACGTTTCTAAAATGTTCCTGTCACTTATGCATGATGATTCAACAGACCCGAAATCGTTACAAATTACCACTTTGATTACACTCACTGATTCACAGACTAATAAAACCTTTGGACCCGATCATTTACAAAATACCCAAATATGTTTACCTGAGATGCAGGATTCGTATCACCGACCTCCCCGCCATGAGAGAAGAAAACTACATTTGAATATGTCCCCAACGGTTTCAAACACCGTCTAAGAATACTACACTAACGATTGATTAGCGGGTTTTGAAAATAGGATCGCCATTATTTAATGAGTGAGTGAGTGAGTTTGCTACGTGCTGATTTGATGAGTGAGTGAGTTAATATGATGATGAATAGAACAGAGTTAACAAACAACTATAACAATACACATTCAATCAGGTGAGTGAGTGGATACTTTCCCAGCCTACAGATCATGTTCCAGTAAAAACATTGCAGAGAGACGCCTTGTTGAACGGAAGGGAGATATTGGGCTGAATGGACACAATCAAGGTAAAAGTCAAGCATTTTATGGTATCAGAGCTATGAATGGTCTCGGAAGAGACGTGATGTTAACTTGCCTTACACTTGAATAATTTGACGCCTGTAATACGGACTCGAACCCCTTCGCCCTGATCCCCTTAAAATAACTTAAAAATACTTAAAATAACTACACTAAGGACTGATGAACAGGTATTGAAAATAGGATCGCCAGATATAATGAGGAATAGAACAGCTTTAATAGACGACAATAACAATACACGTTCAATCAGGCAAGTGAGTGGGTGCCTCCTAAGGCTACAGATCCAGTAAACACATTTCAGAAGGACGCCTTGTTTCACGGAAGGCATCTGTTTTACTTAACGGATAGCATTGCTTCATGCTAAACTAATAATGAAGTTTGGAAAAGCAAACCACACTGCAAGCATTTTATGGCATCATAGCTATGAATAGTCTGTAATAGGACTTAATATTAACTTGCCTTACACTTGAATAATTAGACTCATGCAATACTTACATATGCCACTCGTGCATATGACTTACATAAAGATAACCCTGTCTGTAAAGTAGGTTTCTACTGTACATATTTAATCCAATAACTTTTCTCTCTTTTTCTTTTTTGAACAACTCCAATCTCACAATATTTTTCTTTTCATTATAATACATCACATTTCCCTGATCGCCTAATGTGAGACCTAACGTGTTATCTGATCTTATTATTCTCTGCCAATTCTGCCCAGAGTATGAGGATGAAAATATAGATCCAGAGTCCGCTGCATACAAAATATTTCGCCCTGTATCAAGGCAAAGTACCTTGGGTTGAATCCGACTGGTGATTTTCCTGACATTTCTTCCATCAGGTGCCATACTAGCTACACTGCCATATGGCGTCCTTGTTGCCAGGAAAACAAGCTGTTTGGTATCATCCACAGCGATTGACAGGATGAACATTTTCCTCCCTACGGTAACACTGACAGGATTATGTAATGAGAAGGCTTGGATAGTCATGGGGTCTAAAGTTGCCATCAGCACTTGTCGGAGTGTTGGTACGTATGCCATGGCAGTGACATGTTGTGGGCGTATATGACGATATGTTGAAATGGAGTTGTCCTCAAGGTGGAGCACCCGAAATAGAGCTATCGAACCACTGGTCATGTATGGTGAAACCAGGACATGTGTCTGTTCTTCTGTTTTCACTGTAAGAATATGACTGTGTTATTTATATTTGGACACACTGTTGGCGTCACAACTGTAAACAGAAGTTCATAATCTGCATGCACCTTACATGGTGCAAATAGTTTTCGTATATGGACCAAAATGATTATCAGTTGTAGAACCGTTTTCTCTCATGTGCACTTAGTATCCTAACAACTTATTAATAATATACCATTACATGTACATACATGGTACTGGCTAAAGTGAAACTGAAACTTAGACGAGTGAGGAGACAAGGACAGAGACCACCACGTGTCAACATTTCCAAGCTCAAAGATCCATCTATCAAGAAAGCCTTCCAGATTCAGGCGAGGAACAGATTCAGTGTGCTTAAGGAACAGCAGAACACTGGCCTTCAGCAGTTCAATGAGGTGCTACTGGAAACAGGAAAACGGCTGTTTGGACACAAAAAGAAGAAAAGAGAAGAATGGATATCAGATGACACCTGGAGGAAAATAGAAATGCGGAAAGGGAAAAAGAGTAAAATCCTTGGTACCAGGTCGCAGAGATTAACAGAACAACTGCAGACAAACTATAAAGCTTTGGACAAAGAAGTGAAAAAGGGAGCAAGATCAGACAAGAGGAAATACATCGAAACAATAGCAGAGGAAGCCGAGCAAGCAGCATCCAAACAAGACATGAAAACCCTCTACAGACTGACCAAGACACTCTCATGGAAATGCCAAACTGCAGCCGGACCGGTCAGAGACCAACAGGGAAGCATCATGTCCAAAGAAGTCTTGCTGCGCTGGAAAGAACACTCCGAGAAAGTGCTGAACCGAGAAGATACAGATACAGAAGCAAACATTGAACCTGCAGCCGACAGCCTGGACATCAGCATAGAACCACCGAACATTGAAGAGGAGAAAAGAGCAATAAGGGCACTTAAGAACGGGAAAGCACCAGGAATGGACCAGATATATGCAGATATGCTCAAGGCAGAGGACTCAGTAACACCAGCGCTACTAACAGACATAATATCAAACGTCTGGGAGTCTGAAGAAGCGCCAGAGACCTGGAAGACAGGCTAAAGAGAGGGGATTTGACCAACTGCGACAACTGAAGAGGGATAATGTTGCTATCTGTCACCAGCAAAGTACTGAGCCGAGTAATCCTCAACAGACTTTCGAGAACCATGGACACACTCATGCGAGAAGAAGAAGCTGGCTTCAGGAAAGGAAGATCATGCATGGACCAAATCTTTACCCTCAGACAGATCATAGAACAAAGTAACGAATGGAATGCAACCATCTATGCCAACTTCATAGACTTTTCCAAGGCCTTCGACAGTATTGACAGAGCCACTCTCTGGAAGATCCTCGCCCACTACGGGATTCCAGACAAACTAATCTCTATCATGAAGATGCTGTACAACAACTTCAGCGCCAGAGTCATATGTGGATCGACCGTAACTGAGGACTTCAACATCAGAACAGGAGTGAAACAAGGCTGTATCTTATTCCCACTCCTCTTCACCCTCTGCTTAGACTGGGTACTAAAGAGAATCACCAAGAGCAAGCAAAGAGGAATCAGCTGCACATTCACCAAGAGCCTAGAAGATCTTGACTTTGTTGATGACATTGCCCTGCTCGCCCAACGTTTCCAAGACATCCAAAGCAAAACACAAGACCTTGCCACAACAGGAGAAACGATTGGCTTGAATATCAACACCAAGAAGACCAATATCCTCAAGATTAATGCCAAATCTATCCTGCCAGTATCCCTTGGAAGTACAAACATCGACGAAGTTCAAGACGTCTACTATGTTGGCAGCAAGATCACAGCAAATGACAACTCAGAAGCAGATGTACAGTCAAGAATAGGCAAGGCTAGCGGAGTGTTCAGTTCACTGAAGAACATCTGGAGGTCAAAATCAATCAGCACAATTACCAAACTGCGAATCTTTAGAAGAACTGAACATGCGCACGAACACCAGCCCACTGTCCCTCGAGATCCAGAAGAGAAAATGGCGTTGGATCGGTCATGTCTGCAGGATGCGCCCAGATTCCATACCAAGGGTTGCTATGCGATGTATACCAACAGGAAAAACAAACAGAGGACGTCCAAAGGAGACATGGAGAAGATCTGTGGAGGCAGAGATGAAGGTCGTAGGGTGGACCTGGGGACAGGTGCAGCAATGGGCCCAGGATAGACAGCATTGGAAAACTCTAGTAACGGCCTTATGTAATAAGCTAAGAGCACGAAGGGGGATTAAGTAAGTAGGTAAATGTACATGCATAGTTGTAGGATTCCGACTGCTACACTCTTTGGAATCAGCAACATTCTAAATGAGTTTCTTCAAATAGTTTCAAGAGCAAATAATCAACACTTACGTTTTATACAGCGAAGGCCTTTCGACCGGGAAAAAATCCCCCTTGATGGTCTCTCTGTACATAGCTCCTTACTTTGAGAAAAGGTTCTTGGTATTACCTATGACAGAAACTGTATGCATACTCTCATACCAATTACTAACAATGTTTAAAAGAGACCATAAGCGTATAATTATGGTCAGTAGCATAATTTCATCTTATGCCTACAAACAAGGGGTAGCTGAGGGACCGTATCCATCACAATTGCATCTCAAGGCTTTTGGGTACAGTAACTGTTGACTGGCCCTGATGTTGACTCCAATGCTTTCTGACACACACACGCACACACAGACACACACGCACACACACACATATATGTTCATATGTACGATTATACGTATTAGTTGAATTCCATTTCTTTTATTAACTGTCATAACATGCATTTTCAAGTAGACACAGATCCCAAAATGCATTGATCAGAACAGAGATGTTTAGTCACTGTTGAGTTAATTATTGTCAAGTTGCATCTGCAAAGCCTTAAGTGGGTTTTCACAACTTGTCATGCAAATATGAGACCTAACTCTGTACTTTGGTATTCCAGAGAGTCATAGAAAACAACCGTTACCTTGGTGATATCTAAAGAGACTGTCCCCTCTCCTTTAGTGTGTGGCGGGGCTTTGGACCATGCAGCAATGCAGGCTAGCCTTTGTACTAGAAACATGCAAAATGTGCACCCATTGATTTGGGCACAGTGATATTTGCACAATTCAGGTCCAACCGGCTGCATCTTTAGGTCAAAGGTTCCAGTGACGGTCGTGATAAAAACTGCGCCAACTACCTGGAATATGAAGTCACGTCCTCTACCAGGAAACATCTTTCTGTACCTCGATGTGTCTGCAAGTAAAGTAATATACTGCTGAACTCACTGACTTGAAGGCATGTCCATAATATTCAGGTGAGGTGAGGTGAAATTGGGTTTTACGTCGTGCTTGAGAATATTTCGCTCATATGACGACGTGCATGCGTGTGTATGTGTATGTGCGGCTGCTTGTACTAGCCCAAACTGAAGCTGGTTTTATAGTGCTAGCTCACTGAGATACCTTGCCGCAGTGAAGCATGAATATCCCTCCCAGACACATTATACTGACTCCGAGCCGACCAGTCCTTGTTGTACCCATTAATGCTGAGCGCCAGGCAGGGACCAACAAGTACCCTATTTTAACGTCTTTTGGTATGACGCAGTCGGGGATCGAACCCGTGACCTTCCGCTCTCCGGGCGGACGCTCTAACCACTACACCACGGAGGCGGTCTCCATAATATTCAGCAAATATGTACAAGGAAGCCTACAACCAACACTAGTAAGTGTACCAATGTTCCACCTTGATGCTATTAATGTATAGACATTATGCAAACCAGTTTAGAATACAGTGAACAAAAGCAATTAGGTGTATCCCGGACGGTGAAAATAAGAAACTATGAGGAAGCATCTTTCTTTTTCTGGATGTTACCACAAGTAAAGTAAAATATTGTGAAGCTTGACGACTGTTCGGCATGCAATAATATTTAACACACATATAAAATAATGTCTGCAATGAACAATTCAAATGGCACACTACAAATTTGTTAATGTTATGATGATGTGCTACCAGTTTAGAAATAAGAAACTGTAAGGAAGCATCTTTCTTTTTCTGGATGTTACTACAAGTTAAGTAAAATAATGTGAATCTTGACGACTGTTCGGCATGCAGTAATATTTAACACACATATAAAATAATGTCTGTAATAAACAATTCAAATGGTCCACTATAAATTTGTTGATGTTACGATGAGATGCTACCAGTTTAGAATGCAATGAAGAATAATTACGTAAATAGCCAAGTGTTCGTGGGAAGATAACAAATAATCACAGCACGTAAAAGCCGATGTATTGACATTTGAAATAGTTTTGTTATTGATGGAATGTATTCATTTGCAGGTATTCCAAATCATTTGGTCATCTTCAGATCTATGCCGTGCCCGGGAATGTTTGTAAATGTTGTAGAAATGCATTCAGTTACATCCTTGCCCGGGCAGTACATTACAGAGGGGTGTTTAAATGCCTGTGGCTACAGTTTCTGAGATAATTTTCAACATTGTATGCCCGTACTTAAGCTCGCTCGCGCACACACACACACACACACACACACACACACACACACACACGGAAAAGAGTGAATGAGTTAATAGTTAACGTCACATCGGCAATATCTCAGCCTAATCGTGACGAGAACAATTTATACAATAAGAAGGGAAAACATTTGGAGGATCGTGACGAGAACATATGTGACATTGAAATGGAATAGATGTATATTATAAAAGCCTGCCGACGAAGGACAGTAAAACAACTAGAATATCACAATTACAACTAAAACTAGTGTGGAAAATTAAAACTAATAGCACTATTTGGACAACAAAAGAAGGGACATAACCTACAATACCCGTGTTTGATTGTGGGTAACTCCCAAATCTTGAGTTTCATAATAGACAAAATTGAACACAAAAATATGTCATCAATAGCAGCTAATCTTCACAGAAACTGTATCTTACAGAAAGACTTCATAAACACAACAGCACATTATCGAGTTATACATATACGTCGGTATAGACATTGACAAACGTGTTACATTAAGCACACATTATAGCACATACACGAAGCAGTACCCGATGGCCTGACCTGACTAGTCTGTCACACAGACCCTGAAATATAACGACGAGAAGAAAACCTATATGCAAGGCTGTAATATTCCAGCAAATATTGATGCCTTCGGGTAACTCAAACAAACTCCAAGCTTCTATCTCACCGAAAGGGAATTTCGTGTAGAATTTGAGTTGAGTTGAGTTTAGTTGAATTTTACGTCGCATCGGCATCATTTCAGCCATATAGCGACGGGACCAAGTCAGCAGACATACACATTTAAAGTACAGAGTTCAAATGAGTTTCTTAAAGACATATTTATTCATCACATGTTTATCCACAAATAGAAAATGTCATGGCACAGAATGTTAAAACAAGCAATTTGTCTCAAACATTACACAATTACAATTTATGATACAGATCAATCTCTCTCAAGTAGTTAACAATCAGATGGCCCCCTCACGCGGGTAAACATATCTTTCAAATTTATTGCCAAATAATGTGAGTCCCTTTGCCACATAATGTGAGTCCCACACAGTTGAAAAATCCACACAGTCAAGCAGAATATCCTTGATGGTGAATACTTTATCGCAAGAGATACACTTAGGAGGTCCATCTCAGAATTTGAGGGGTGGTGGGATAGCCTGATGGTTGAAGTGTTCACTCGTCACGTCCAAAACACAAGTTCGATTTCCCACATGTGTAAAATGTATTTGCTGGAATATTGCTAAAAGCTATTCTACACACTCTTGTAGAATTTGCAGCGTGTGCTACATTGCCAGGTAAAAATGTTCGGGTTACTTAATGGCATGGCACAGAACTAACTACCAAATACTTACAGAACAAAGTATATATATAAAAATAATATAACACCACTATTACCGTCTGTATTTTCTACGAATACTTCATCATTATCGTGAGTGTAACTCATCACACATGTTACTTTCACCAATATCAGTACACAACATTTCAGCCACCAAGCGTGTTTTACTGCAAACGACGTACACAGTCATAGTAGTTGGAACATTTCGCTCATAGGGAAAGCAGGACAATAACACTGACGAGTTCACTAAATTTATAATCACAATCAGAAGAGTACGCTTTGTTTTATGCAATAGACAGATACACTTGAGAGTTTTATCAAAAGCTTCTAAATTACCGACCGGTGGAAAGTGACATAAATATCAGATATTTCTTGCATTTCTACATTCCAGGCTACACAAAGTGAAGCAAAATACATACGTTTTCCGTCAGTGTATTCGTTTGCACGAGTTGTTTCCACGAAAGAATCTCTTTTTCTGAAAAGGAATCATTTATCCCACATCCAAGAAGACGTTTCGTTAAAAGGTTTGTGAATAAAGAAGCATCTGAATATCTATTTTGAAAACTCGTTTGACTACAGGCCATTGACTTAACAAGATGTGGCTGTCAGATAAAATTCCTGAATGCTAA
Organism: Haliotis rubra; assembly: GCF_003918875.1. NCBI lineage: Eukaryota > Metazoa > Mollusca > Gastropoda > Lepetellida > Haliotidae > Haliotis > Haliotis rubra. The sequence continues at coordinate 51,616 of NW_025765840.1, read as the reverse complement.
AAATGTACCTCTGAAGTGGTCTTGGTATCGATTCGTCCAGTTCAGCATAGTTACTTTTCCCCATGATACTTTAAGACATTATTTGGCTAATGCAGAGTTTGTCAGTCTTAAACATCCAAACTTCTAAAGTGCCACTCTAAGAAATTGTTTTGTTAGTTCTGTGTCGCCACAAGTGAACATGAGAATGGTCAAACAATGAATATATAAGGACCCGTTAATCTTTTCCAGGATTACGTTCACGTTAATTACTTTTACTGATACTGGTGAGCAGAGTAATGTTAGTGAATTTAATTCTTTTTCACAGACCAGTGAGTTGTTTGTTTGTTGTTTAACGCCGCACCCAGCAATATTCCAGCTATATGGTGTGTGGGGGGGTGTTTGTAAATAATTGAGTCTAAAACCACGCAATCCAGTGATCAACATCATGAACATTAATTTACGCATTTTGGGACGTGTCAGCCGAATCACCGAGCCTGACTACCCGAACTCGGGAGTCATATCCTACGTTGAGCATGAGTTGCTAAAGACCAATTCTAACCGCAATTCATCTCTTTAAGTAATTATTATGAAAATAAGTAAAGCAACGCAACCTTTCCTATGTAAACTTAAAGACGCTGCTAAAGGGAGATTCCCCTGTCTGACTACGACTTTCTGGTAAGTATGAATACAAATAAACAAGCATTCATCTCTTTTATATTGTATGTTAACTGAATGTATGGCAAAGACTCATCACCAGTTCACCACCAGACCTATCTATGTGCCCCGTTTGGTGTAGAAACATGGAACGGTTTTAGAGATCTGTTCCAGCAAAGAGCACTACCACCAATTTCAGTCACAGTATCAGTGAGTGAGTGAGTGAGTTCAGATTTAAAGTCACATCGGCAATATTTCAGCAATATCGTGACTAAAACTAGTTCTAAATTCATAATACATACCACAGTATGAGTAAGTGTGAGTAGGAGTAAACAAGTATTCAACTGTTTTATATTGTCCGCTATTGCCCGAATGTACGGTAAAGACGCATCTATTTACAAGCTGCACGGATGTGCCAAACATAAGCTATCAAATGACTGCATTAATTAAAAGCGTTTTAAGACTTTATTAAAATACAGACAAGGTAAGATAAGGTCTAAGTGTCTGTGTGATGAATGGTTCATATCGAAAGTAGACTAGCTTCACTACAGACCTTTTGGCTGACTGGCAGTGTATGTCTTCGACTTTACAAGGTGAATGAATAACAGAAACAAATGATGGATAGGTTCTGTGATGAATAATATAGCACCTACGTGTACATTTAAAATAGCCATCATATTTTACCCAGATGTTGTTTAATGTATGTTGTGAGTCTAAACTAAATCAACCAAACTGATCATTAGTTACCAGATGAGGAAAGCAGATGTTTGTATCGGTTGCCAGCAGAAAGGCGGGATGCTCTCATCGCATTGCCCATGCAATGTATAATCGTTACCTACACCACTGACACCTCTGACGTAAATGACTTGCAGTAACTTGTGGATTGGCTCGTGAACACCGTTCACGCAAATGGCATATGTGGACACCTATTTTGCGTTTAATGGCGCACTCATCAATATTCCAGCTATGTGGCTCTAGTCTGTAAATAATTGAGTCTGGATCAGACAATCCAGTGATCAACAATGACATGTGTCAAGTAAGTCAGTGAGCCGGACCACCTGATCCCAGTAGTCGTCGCTTAAGACAAGCATGGGTTACTGAAGAACAGTTCTAACCTTGGTCTTCACGGATCCAATATTCTGACGTCTGCCTGTTAAACGTAACACTCCATTCATGATTTTTATTATTTATTTATTATAGGATATTGATATAGCGCACATATCCACGCACTAGTGCATGCTCAAGGCGCTGGTATTTTTCCCCTCGATTATTGGATGTCAATCTCTACGGCACATCGCATTATCAATCTCAACTCCCTGGGGAGTATACAACTCTTGCAGCCACTAGGCGCACCGAGTTATTGTGGCTTTCTCATCCTAACGAGGTACCCATTTACAGCTGGGTGGACTGGGACACATACTCACAGTACTTTGTCCATGTTCACTGCACGTTGCTGTACCCGCAAATAGGTGTTTGCACGTATTCATGTGGCCAACATCTGGTCAAATACCAACGGATTCGTGGGTTCTTTTAAGTGCACAGGGTTGTGTACTGTACACTAGGGGTTGTGACAACACTGAAAGAGTCTGCACACAAAGTTGACTCCAAGATTTTTACACCCGGTCACAGGTGGGCTCGATCCCAACACCTCAACCTCGCTGGATCACTAGCCTGGCGCTCGCCAGCTCGCCCACCGCGCCCCATGATCATACCTTTTCCTTCCGTAATGACTAAATGTGTAAAATATATTACGGTTCCAAGACAACAACGTAAATCAGGCAGCCCACCTTGCATCTGCTATCAGGAGCCACATGCTTCATGACTATGTTGTTATGGAGAACTATGAACTGTTCTTGTCGATGGAACAGTTTTCTTCATTGCCTAATTTTGGTCCTATCGTGTGATCCCAAAACCTAAATCCCCTACTTTTTCGCATCTATTGGATGTATTATTTGTCTTTGAGGAAGGTTTGGTAGCCTAGTGGTTTTCATTTTTATCACTCACTCAAGTAAGAAAAAAGACATTGACCAAAATAGTGATGTGTCGATTCATTTTATTAACACAGAATTACCTCAAGCCATAAACCGCTACAGTAAGTTGGGCAGCTATTTGGATTTTGTGTCTATAACTGAATATTCAAGACGAAATGAGGGCAGCTCCAAATCCGGAATAAAGGCTTCCATAAATGTTCTGTGATCCTTTCCACTTTTCAAACCATACTTCATCCCCAGCAGAGAGATACATGACTGTTGTTATGGAAACAACGCCGTATACTGTCTCCTTTGAGGTCTCTGCATACCCTTTGCCTTTGATGTGGCCATTCTGGACTAGGTATATCTCCAGATATGATTCCACTTGATCTAGCATTACTTGAGCCCAGAAAATATACGATCCAGACACAGGTGCTGTGAATATACCAGATGAAGCTTCAAATCCGCCGCCATTGTTGTACAGTAACGTATCAAAAATGAGCTTTCCACCCATTTGCACAGAATGGATTTCCTTCTGTAGCCGTACTTCAAAGGCAACGTGTCTTGCACCAGATCCTGTATAAAGAAACATGAGTGACTTAGGGGGTGAAGTTCTAAATGTTCCTTAAACAGGTGTTTGTTTTTCATTTTAATGATGCAAGAGAACAAGACAGGCAAGATGGTATGACTTGGAGGTTAACACAGGAACCAATCTTGATGAACGATGTTTGTAATATATTTCATTTGTCCAGTCACTGCATGTATGTTGTGTTGAGCAGCGGTCTGCAAATAATCGAGTCCTGGCTAGACAATCCAGTGATCAACAACATGAGTATTGATCTACGCCACTGGGTTACGACGACAAGTGTCTCATCAACCAATTCGTCTCTTACGACAAACATGAGCTGCTGATGTCCACGTCTAAGCCGGATCTTAACATATCTTTGAGTGACTGCAGACACAATCACCTGTTCTATGAAAACAAATACACATTAAAACGTGTGAGCAATCGACCCACGGTGGTTGTCACTCGCGGTTTTGCTACAATTTAGCCACATAAACTACATTTGTTTAATATGGTTGTGTTAAGAGTATAACGCTGAGTGGTTATATTGATTATAACAACTAACAGTAACAATCGTACGTACCTGTCATGTTTGTTACGTTGTGCATGAGGGACTGCAGTGTTTGATTAAGGTCATTTATACCATATCTTGAAGACACCAGCCCAGTCTCCAAGGACGCAACTGCAAGTTCCATGTTTCCCAGGACATCCGAAGTGGAGTTGAGCTTCAGGTAGATGTCCTGTTGTAATGCTTCGCGGTTTCCATCTCCAAGGAGAGATGTCTTGAGCCTACTCAATTCTGAAGACACATTGAATTGAAATTCAGTCACATTTGAAGCTAATTTCCAAAGATCTGAATTCATATCAGAACGTCATTGTTAGCCCTGTGAAGATTCCATTCAAGGATAGTCACTTTGTTTGCAGTTGTCTTCACGTCAGCAGATATTGCATCCAGTTTAGAGGTCTTGACTTTGAACAACACGGAATCCAAATTGACACTCTTTACATTAGCCATTTCTGTTTGAAGGTTTCGCAAATCTGTGTTAATGTTGTGTATATTCGCTGTTTGATGTGAACTCAAATATTTGGCTACAGCTAGATCGCCTTCTACAATCTTCAGGTCTGTGTGGAGAATGCTGAACTCAGTTTCTAGCCTTACCTGCCTTGCCCCAATTTGAGACTTCAGAGCATCAAGGTCGTTGATTGTTTTATTATGTTCCATTTGCAGGTTATTTACGTGTCTCTGAAGAGTATCCAGAGATGATTCTGTCGTCGCCCGTTTTATCTTTTCATCAGTAGGTTCATCCGAGGTAGATCTGTATTCTGACAAAGATGCGTTCTGTTCAGCCAACACATCTTGCATCTGAATTGTCATGTTATGAATTTTGTCCTCTGCCATCCTGAGCTCAGATTTGACCGCTCTTAATTCATCTGCGGTCGACTTCTGTTCAGCTTGGGTTAACTGCAGCTGAGACTGAACAAATGACAAAGTGTTTTGCAACATTGTCAAATGTCTCACCATGTCACTGTTATCTACACTGGTTGTAGTGGAAGACGTCAGTTTAACGCCACACAAAAGACACACGAAGACAACTTTAAAAAACGTCCATGGCTGCTTTGGTGGTCTTTCCCTTATCTAATGACCCATATATCTCCAGATAGGAGTGTCTCAAATCTGAACCACTTGCTTAAATTAGAAGTCAGATAGCGTTATATGTCAATTGACGTGTTAATACAAGGGGGTAACAGAGAGAGATTGAAAATTGTTTTGAAATACCAGCATTAGCGTTTTGTGTAATTCACATCAGAATGTTGCCATAACGAAAGGGAGCATTGATTCTATAATTTTTGGTCACTGGCCGGCATATTGAACATTAGTATCTGAAAGTGGTCATGATCTCTTTTCCCACACAGTGTCAATGTCCGCCATTTTGGTTTCTTAAAATCGACAGAGTATAGCGGGACACGGAATACAGACGTGCATACTAGACCATGCGTTATCTACCAGAAGAAACACAATGCTATGAAAAAACCAACTGTTTACAATCTTGAAATTGGCACATATTCCACTTGGATATAACCTGATTTCATCTTAACAACTGTCATGGCGTAAGGGAGGCTACATTTACTTTGAAACAATGGAATCCAAGATGGCTTCAATGTTTTCGCCAATCTCTTGTCACCCAGTCCTTGAAAGGTATCATGGTCCATATGTTACTGTTAGGAAAGTCAGTGAATAAGTAAATGTTATAAGAGACATTTACATCTGTAAGGCAATGGAGGAAAACATTGCTAGTATTTGATGAGCCACTTCATGGAAAAAATGGCAAGGAATTATGGATGTGAACTTCTTTATTTCGGAGTTAATTCTTACTCATTCATCAGTTGAAACATCCATGTTGCGCAGGTTGAAAAATTGCCAATATGTTCCTACTAATACTTTTCTCTCCTTTGTTCCCACGAAAAAGAGACACAAAGCGGATTCCAAATTCGACGGAATCGGGACGTCATGTAACAATAAACTATGTGTAGTTTTCATACATTCCATGTTAAATATTTTAAAAAGCCAAAGACATTTATTTACTTGTGTTTTTCTCTCGCCAATTTGTTTCCAAGAATGAATCCTAGTGTTCTGAACATTGTCTCGTTTCACTTAAAGGTTTCAATAATAAATGCCTCTTAATGTTCATTTTAAAAAGTTTAAAGCTTAAACTACTTCATGTTAACTTCACATTACAGAGATAAAGCACGACACGAAAGATACACGTCAATAGATTTCTAAAATGGATCTAATGGAATGGCAGCAGTGTATTTTTGAAGTAGTCTAGGTTTCAGTTATATATTGTGTTCAATGATGTTTTGGGTGATTGTGTTGTGAGTTTTCAATTGCTTACTTTTGAAATTTTGAAATGAATTTGAGCCTAGAAGCGTCAGTGTGTTGAATCTTCAATCTGTGATACACATATGTCTCACTGCCCTTTCTTTATAGATAAACATGTCACTGTCAGATTAACACTTCTTGTTACATAGTTGCGACTGGTGTGTTTTAAACTAATTCACTATTCTGTCAGGTTTTGTGAAACATGGAACAGAAAGTATAATCCTGACAGTAACATTAGCTCATTATGAGGAAACCCGTGAAGATCCGGGTTAGAATTGATCTTCAGCAACCCATGCTTGTCGTAAGAGGCGACTAACGGGATCGGGTGGTCAGGCTCGCTGACTTGGTTGACACATTTTATCGGTTCCCAATTGCGCAGATCGATACTCATGTTGTTCCTCACTGGATTGTCTGGTCCAGATTCGATTATTTAAAGACCGCCGCCATATAGCTGGAATATTGCTGAGTGCGGCGTAATACTAAACTCACTCACTCATTATGAAGGGGCGATGGGATAGCTTAGTGGTGAAAGCGTTCGCTTGTCACGCCAAAGACCTGGGTTCGATTCCCCCATTCCCCAACGCAGTGATATTGCTGAAAGTTAACCTTAAACTCACTCACTCACTCAATAGTCAACAGGTTTTGAGTCGAACCCAGGGTATTCTTCTGAAAACGCTTTCAAAATGAGGATTCCTTTAAAACATTGATAAGAATATAGTGTACCTATGCTGCTGAAAGAACAGAATCGGTCCATTGCCTGTCGGCGATCATCAGGGGTCATGCCAGGTGTATTTCTAGTCGGGATGTGCATGGAAATTTATCTTGAATTACCCGTGTGTAAATAACAAATGATTGTTTTCTTCCACTTTCTTTGAACATTATCCTGTCTCCTCGTTCATCGTGTGTTTGTTCTTAAGGCCGCACCCAGCAACAGTCCAGCTGGCAGCGATCAGTAAATAATCCAGTCTGGACCACACAATCCATTGATCAGCATGATGAGCATCGATCTACGCAACTTGGATACAATGACATGTGTCGACCAAGTCAGTGAGCCTGACCAGTCGATCCCGTAAATCGCTTCTTATGACAATCATGAGTTTTTGAACAGGTGTTCCTGTGTATGGAGACTGGTGATGAAGGAGTTAATGGAGATCTGCATCTCTGATTCGCCAAGCTGATCCACACATACACACTGTCAATGGCATGCTAAAGGTTTTATTTGTAGCCCATCATATGTTAGTAAATGCTGCATCTAAAATGTGACGACATTGGCATATATTAACTCTTGTAACACACGTTTCATCCCATAATTGCCTGAGAATACTCTTCTGATATATTATTGGATGTTTATTAACTGAATGACTATGCATCTTAAACCAAAGATACTGCTCAGTTGATTTCTGCTTCGGCCGTAGTTTTAGTCTAATGCAAATGAGCGAGACGGTTTAAACATAAAGCCACATCGGCAGCATAAGCGTAATTGTTGTTTGGTCATGGTTACACCCTGTACCTTGCAACGTCATTACATAAACGGATATTATGATCTAAAACATGTTAATATATAACACAATACTACAAATCACATGTTACAGAACACGATGTTATAAACGTCCCTTCTAAACATTTTACGGTGCCTAAGTGAAGAGTGAGTGGTGGCTGCAATGGTACTGTGAAGCTAGTCTGACACAAGTTGTTGATCCAACACGCAAAGCATTCATTTGGGATATGTATGTATCACTGTTCAACTTTCTGTTGGCTGATCATTCTGATCAATTTATGCTACACAAATCACTAGGGCTACTGCATGCAATATAGTCTGAAGTATATACTCAAATTATAACAATTTCATTATTAAATCTATGTTTGCACTTTATTCGGTCTTTCAGATGCGGTATTCATAGGCATATTAAATACTGATGAAGGTCAATTTCACTGCCATGGTTTTACATTGATGTATTATCTTTTTATTACGATTGCACACAATACCCCAAGTGTTTGACGTTGAATGGAACATTTATTGAACTTCAGTGTATATCAAGATGAATACTTTGGTCTAACCCTCTAAGATGTTTCTTTGGTCTAACCCTCTGTGAGCTGAAAGCCTTGTTCGCAGGTGAAAATAGCCATACATTCAACTGGCATTGTTGAGTGACAAGAAATTTACAACAAAAGTCACATGGCCTGATGTAACTAGAGCATGCCTTGTGTAAAGATGGCTTGTATTAAAAAAACATATTTTTATACCCGATAATTGTATTCATAATCGTGAGTTTGTCTTAAATTCGGAGGTGATTATTTCACTTGTAGCTAAGCACTATGTCAGTTAGAGACAGAAGATCAAGTTTTTCCGCAAAATACATCCTGAGGGACCAACGATGTTAGAGGACATATTGTTGTGATGCCCTGTGATGCACTAAGGTCAAAATGTCTTATTATACATGTTTCCTGTTTGGCATTCAGAAATGGCGGCGATGAGCCCGTTCCTGTTTGTACATGTGATGCAGACATCACACGTGTTTACTGTTGCTCTCGAACTGATAACTATAACAATTCCTTCACGTTTTAAGGTTTTATTGCTACATAACTAGTGCAGTACAAGTATACTTCTATAGTTTTCTTCTCACACACTTCTAATATGATAGTGACGCGTGTTGATGGACTTGAAATCATAAGTCTTGTAAGGTGTTTGTGAACCCACAACTGAATCAGGAACATCACACGATCACTCAGGCTGTGTAGTTGAACTTGTTTGATACGGAATAAAGAATACGAACAGATGACCCCTAACTCTCAACACAACATCTGTGGTGATCACAGTCTAGCTTCAGATTGCTCACATAACAGTGTCACTCTTCTCCCTCTCCCACTTCATTCAGTGGTATGCGTATTACGAAGGATAATGCTTGATACAGTAATGAATTTGATGCCACATGACACTTTAAAAACAACAAAATACATTTACAAGCACGAAGTTCCCCTTCTACCTACTCTTGATATTGTTTCTGCATACATGTTTCAGTCAAACGACTGTTTGATGAACATATATGTATTAACAATGATAAAAATATAAAATAACAATTTTCTTGAATGAAGTTTAACAGGAAAAACGAGTCATTAATCAGTCATTTCTGATGCCAAAGCTATCAATTGTGCACTTGTACTACCGTGATTAGTTCCCCTTAAAGGAGAATAACTTGACTGATACCACACAAGGATCCTGGTTTTGGCCTGAAAACTCATATACAAATAACCTTTATGAGAGACAATATTCCTAACCAAATAGCTCGGCCTGATTAATGTTCTTTTTGTTCTGTTCTTGAACAACTCCAATTCAATGATTTTAGTATTGTCATTATAATACATCACGTCTCCATTATCACTCAGAGCGAGACTCTTCAAACGATGTGATGAGGCTATCCAGTGTCTATCCTGCCCGTCATATGTGAGTGAATACATATGTCCAGTGTCAGAGACATACAGGATTTGTCGCTTTGTATCAAGACAAAGAACCTTAGCTTTAATCTCACAGTTGATGGTCTTGAAATATCTCCCATCCGGTGCCATCTTAGATATACAGGGAGATGGCCATGTAGCAGCAAGGATCACCAACTGTTGAGCATCATCCACTGCAATTGACGCCACACGTATTGTCTTCTTTATTGTAAGGCTGCGATTAGTGCGTAGTGAGAAGGCTCGGATGTTGTCCCCACGTAAAGCACCCAGCAGCTCTTGTCGGAGTGTTGGTACATATGCCATGACAGTGACAGATCGTGGTTTGATGTGATGATATGTCGTAATGGAACTGTTCAGAAGATGTAACGCACACAATGGTGTCCTAGATCTCCAGAGGTATGGTGCAATCAAGAGTCGTGTGTTTTCCTCTGTTCTCACTGGTACAAAAAAGTGTCTGTTATACACATGAAGCACTTGATCACCACATTGTAATTGGCTTTGAGTGAGTGAGTTAATATTTATCGTCACTTCGGCAATAGTTCAGCCATATCGTGACTAGAACAGTTTATTAATATATCAAAGATCAATAAAGTTAGACATTAAAAACCTGTTGATGACGAACAGTAAAACTACTAGTGTATCACAAATATCCATTTAAAACTAGTAATTAAATCTAAAATATTGGAAATATCAATGACAATACAATATATAAAACAGGCTATAGATTGCCAACGACTGAAGGTAGATCACCATACTAGGGACCATGGGTAATTGGCTTTGATGGTGAGGTGTGGTGAGATCGGGTTTAACGTCGTGCTTGAGAATATTTCGCTCATATGACGTGCATGCGTGTGTATGTGTATGTGCAGCTGCTTGTACTAGCCCAGACTGAAGCTGGTTTTATAGTGCTAGCACACTGAGATACCATGCCGCAGTGAAGCATGAACACCCAACTCAGACACATTATACTGACTCCGAGCCGACCAGTCCTTGTTGTACCCATTAATGCCGAGCGCAAGGCAAGGACTAACAAGTACCATCCTTTAACTTTTGGTATGACGCGGTCGGGGATCGAACCCGCGACCTTCCGCTCTGCGGGCGGACGCTCTCTCACTATTACACCACGGAGGCGGTTTGGCTTTGATGGAGTAGGTCTAATACCAAAATGAGTTTGAGATGTGTAATTATCAGTAAACTAAGTAAGCATATCATCAGCAAAATAAATGAGCACCGGAGCACCACATTGTGGTTGGTGTTGATGAAATAATTATAGATTTTTAGACCCCAGTACAACCACACAAAAAGGAGAAAAGAGCTCATGCAGAACCGTAACCTAAATTCGTGGATAACCTTGATTCGTGCATCGCGGAAATTATCATGAAGCGGTACTTTTGATGTACAAAAAAATTCCGAATCTCTGCAGCACATGCAAGTACACTAAATGTAACAGTCCAGCATTGAGATAAATATCCCCAGATCACTAATATATTGGCAAATTTTATTTTTACAAAATGTCAAGTAAAAAAGATACCGTTAGCTCCAACCTTCTCACTTCTAGTTGTCTGCTCTCCTTGTGTCAATACTTACTGCAGTGGGATGTCGTACACAGTGGTATAAAGTAAACGACTACGTAATCCACGAAACAAGGTGACATCACATTTTGTGGGCACATGAATGGATGATGATTGCAAATGGCTTCCGTAAACAAACGTTTCATTGACGAGTCGAATTTTCAATTTGCTGAAGCAATGAATAAAACAATCAGTGCGTATACAAAATGAAATCATGCATTTACAATATGAATTCCGCACTTCCCTTATATCCACGAATCAAGGTTACGCGAGTGTAATAAATAATATCTGAAAATGCTTCATTCATACACCTTGTATGGCACAGTTGTCAACTGGATACCATTTTGGATCAGGGTAACTTATTCTTATTTAACAAACTCCCTGGAATTCCTAGGAATTTAACAAAATCCCTGACAATCAAGACATAGTCCCTGAAATGAATATATCGCATTCTCAGTGTTTGTTTTGACAATACTGCTTGTAAATATTGCATGTGTGTACAGTAACCAAAGACAAACAATATTTGGAAGTTAACAATACTCATTATGTTTTTACATCTTGGTCATGTAACATTTAGGAGATAAACATCATGTGTTGCCAACACATGATGTTTATCGACATTGTAAACACAAAAGTAAACCAAAAGGTCCGCACACATTTTTTGTGTCTGCTCTCATTGACATCGAGTACGGGTACAGCAGTGAAATGTCATTCGCCGGCCGTTTCGGCTGTCTCCCATGGTAGCATCTGGAACTGCTCATTTTTGACGTCATTCGGACTTTACGTCACAATATGATTTTAATGACGTCATCACAGCTGACGACGTAACAATTCAATGGTGTGAGCGATGTTTGTATGTATTAATACGCAGAGAATTTCCGGGAATCAAATACCACTTGATCACGTTTTTCAACCAATCAGATTAGAGAACACAGTGACTTTTGGTTTACAATGCTTGTTTGACACCAGTATATGTGAGTCATCAGGACTAATGCTTTGTTTTTAAATGAAGGTTAAAAGGATAAAAGAGTGAGTGAGTGAGTGAGTGAGTTACAATTTAACGTCACATCGGCAATATTACAGCCATATCGAGACGAGAACAATTAATTTTATACATAGTAAGTAATGGTAAACTGTAAAGACCTGTCAACGAAGGACAATAAAATAACTAGATTATCACAGATTCGAATTTAAAACTAGTAACTAAATCTAAAATAGTTTAACTATAGATGACAATACAAGGTAAAAACAGGCTATACATTGCCAACAACTGAAGGTAGATCACCATATTAAGGACCATGGGGACTTACAGTACATTTGCTTCCTGCATGGACCCTAGCTGGATTCACTCCATCCCTTCAGCTATTAGCAATGTTATATATTCTAGCCATAAATTGAACGAACATATATTCTACGATTAAAATAATAATAGGTTTAAATTTACTTTGAATGTTTTGGGACTTACGTACCCTCTCAGGAGGTCAATAATTTTTCAGTACTTTAAACCCCTTTGAGGGTACAGCCACTAACAATCTCAGTTACTAATCTAAACAACATATCATTAAAAGACATCTATTTACAGAACATGTCAATCAAAATTCATTAATTAAATCAATTTCTTTTAAAAAAACAAGAATTAAATGAACATGAACAGTATTAAATAGATCCTTGACAGTTTTAACATTGAGATATATATCCCTTATGATGGAGAATTCAACACAGTCAACCAAGGGCTCTGAGAACAATGGTGAGCGTGACGACAGTGTACTTGGAATGCAAGCAATATATTTCAAAGGCGAGGTCCGCATATTTAGTATGCTTTTCCAGAATCTTGCCAATCACGTTGCTGTCAAAAGGGACAGAAAATTCAATGATATAAATTCACTGACTTCATCAAAAAGGACAAGATCAGGTTTGTTGGCTGGAATTCTTCTGAGGCTGTATATCTTCTGGGCCTATTCCAAAGAAGTTGGAAAGCATCCTTTTCGTAACATGGATGGACCTCAGAGTCAAAGCCATAGACATGGCGAAGACGTTAAAAAAAGCAGTGAGCCATGCCATCATGTCTCTTAAGATGTGATGTTTGTGCCAAGGAAGCGCATCCACTGACAAGGTGTTCGACGGTCTCTGTAAATTCATTACACAGTCGGCATTTCATGTTAATATTTTCTTTGAGAATCACATTTAGAGTATGCGAGTGGAAAGTGACTGGTCCTGAGCAGCAAAAAAGGAAGCATCCTTTTCACATTTAAGACGATGTGAAACTGAGCAAGTGCTCCTTCGCCTGGATGAAGTCAGTAGGATTGCTATTCTGTTCCACACACTGCATGTACACACGATGCAATGGTTTCTCAGAAAGCTTCTCCACAAATGACCGACTCTGAGTAGACTTGGTGAATACCTTCACCTGGTTTACTGTCATTGCTGTACCCTCCAGCAGTACATTGACAGAGTCTTGACATGCATCACCAAAGGATCATCCGATAAATAAATATGTGCAAAACTACACAATAAATTATATCATGAAGAGCCTCAACATAAATCTAACCCCGACCTCCAGAATTGATTGGCATGTATAAACGATTAAGAGAGAAACGAGGGTGGTAGGCTCTGTTATCAGACATGATCCTTCTGGTCAGACGGTCAAGACTCTGGATGTCTTGTTTTGTCCAATCAACTACTCCAAAGGAATAGGAAAGAACTGGCACAGCAAAAGTATTGGTGGCTTTGACCTTGTTTCAAGCATTTAGCTCTGAGCTCCAGATTTCCTTGAAGCGAGCTTTATACTCGGCCCAAAGTTTGTCTTGAATGTGGGCATTCTGAAGCTTGTCTCAAACTTGCATTCCAAGTTAGAAGTAGGCCTGATCTTCCACAAGTTGCTCAATAAATCTTCTCCCCTGTAACTTGACTGATCCATCATTAAGTACCTTTGCAAGTCTCAAATGAAGAGTCTTACATTATTATTCTTACCTATGCATACCGAGGTCACCCAGGTCCGTCATTAAATAAGCAAAATGGCAGACTTTTCTGCTCACCCCCCAAGTCTACAACACAACTGCTTCAAGTAACTTACAATGACGGGAAACTGCAGCAAACCTGTAAATCCCCATATTCCCTGGGATGGTGATTATATAGTCCTTTTCTGAATAGAGACATCTTGTTTATGATTACATCTTAGTTTCAAGTCAAAATCTGTGATACTCAAGTTGTATTGCTTTATATTGACAATATGTTTTGAAGTCTAAATGTATTCCTTCTTAACATATCCATTGTCATGATATAGCATCACTCTTGCTAATGTGACACTGAATGTTATCTCACAAATGAACACAAACTAACACTTACCTTTCATACACTGTAAGCCATTTGTTCTTGTAAGAACAATCCTTGACTGTCTCTCTGCACATTGCTCCGTTTTTTGTGAAACAGACCCAAGCTTGCCTAGGAGATGTACGTGAAAATTGTGTTCATAGTTTATACAACTTTTTACAGGGTTTTATTGTGCCCAACCAAGTCCAGGTGACCCACAGTTACTAACATCTAGGGTCCTTACATGAGGTATGAGGGCCCTGTAAAGTAACAGGGCAGTATAGTGTAGTGAACGGTAAGAAGTAATGACTGTATAAACAGGAACTGTATATCCTTAGGCAAGCATAGGTACAGTGATTATTGTTTAGCTTTATTTATTGTATTTTTTCAGTGTTTGACTCCGCACTAATCAATATTCCAACCATATGGCGGTGACTTGTAGATTTTCGAGTCTGCACATAGCACCGTTTTTTGGTGAAATAGACCCAAGCCTTCCGTATAGAAATGTACGTTAAAATTATAAATGTGTTCATAGTTTATACAACTTTTATCTTGCCCTCCAAAGTCCAGGTGACCCACAATTACAAATATAATGGGCCGTACATGAAATATGAGGTCTGTGCAAAGTAACAGGGTAGTATAGTGTAGTGAACTGTAAGAAGTCATGATAGTACTGAGTCTGGACCAGACAATCGAGTGATCAAACTCCTGAGGAACAATCTACGGTATTGGGACACGCTAACATATATCAACATGTGTCAAACAATGCCTAAACTCCATTTTACATTGGGGTAGTTTTTTATGTGACCATTGGTAATATCAGCCATGTTTATTCGGAAAATTTTAAATCAGGGAAACAGCAATTACACTGATTAAAAAATGATTGTGATGTTGTGTTACTGCAAGGATGTAAAGCCAACCTTAGTATTTGTTCACGCATGATAGTTTTGCGAACTTTGACGTTTTTTCAGAGTAAAAGCGATACCTTGCTGAAGTTCAGATGGATTGACTCCTCTCCCTTAGTTTGTGGCGGATATCTGGACCATGTAGCAATACAGGTTAACCTTCGTATCAAAAATGTGCAAACTGTACACTCATAAAACTGGCCACAATGATTTCTGCACATTTCAGGTCCGACTGGCTGTTTCCTTTGGTCAAGTGTTGCAGTTGCCACCGTTATGAACACTGTGCAAACTATTTGAAGTGTGTTGCCACATCCTCTGTAAGGAAGCATTTCCCCCTGTTTGGACGTGTTGCTGGAAGCAGATAGTTTCATATAACACAGACCATTGACCCTGGCAGGCGTGTGACCAGTAATCACCATAAAACAAAAATTTGATGAGCATTTAAGAATCACTTGTTTGACCACGGCATTAGAATCTATGACGAAACTTCGAAACGTCGCCTTTCACAAAATATTGAAGTTGTATATCCAGAAAATGTTCATTATTCTTCAACAAAAAGCACGTTTTAGGCATACTTTGCATGTGGAAAGAAATTGTCAGCCTGTGGTATGAGCGTCTAACTTAATAATAAGTTATTCTTTGCTTTTCTTTTTATAAGCAACGATATTAATATCTTCGAGTATATATTGTTGAGTGAATAAGTTAAGCGAGTGATTGAGTTAATATTTAACGTCACATCGGCAATATCTCAGCCATACCGTGACGAAAACAATTTATACAATATTAAGAGAAACACGTTTTGAAGAGTAAAACCTGTCGACGATGGACAGTAAAAATACTAGAGAATCACAGATATGAATAAAACTACTGAGCAAAGCTAAAACATTTCAATTAAAGAGGACAATGCAGTATAAAACACGGGCTAAAATTCGCCAACAACTTAAGTTAAGATTTTACGTCACATCGTTCGAGGACGACCCAGCAACGACTGAGAGCAAATGCCTGATTGGCGAACGGGAGACTTAATCCGTACCATACTGGCTGAATGTGTTTCACGTACATGCCGTAATCAATACGAATGTGTTCATGAAAAAAATTCTATATTTCCTTGAAGGTACAACTTATGTATTCCTAATCTGATATTTCATGATCCCGGACTAAACTCAACAGAAAGGATGACCATCTCAGTCTCATCTTGATCAAACAGAAACTTCAGAACATATTGCCAAAATAACATATTGAGAAAACAAAATATGTTGTTGAATCACTGTAAGTCAAATTGTGAATTGAAACAGGACCACAAACGTGCCGGAATATCTTGAATACAGGAGCGCGCTAATCTACGCCAAAATGGAAGTCTGACAACTGGTAGTGGTAACTTTAAGTATCTCGCACATGGGTATAACTTTGAAAATCTGTGAACATACAAAAGCTTTTAGAAAGTGTTCAGAGGAAAAATCAAATACCCGAATAAGAATTTGCCTTAAGTCAAGAGTATTCACAAAGGAGCCCATTATATTTTCCCCCGAAGTTTTGCCTTGAACGAAACAAAATGCATGGAGTTCAACTACTCTGTTGATTTCTAATTCCTTGCCAGGCACTATGCTAATCATTGCCATTAACTTGCAAAAGATATGCAGCATTTACACACAATTTGATAACAATGTACATACCTTTTTGTTCGTTGTGACTTCTCTCCCCAGTTTGTTCCCACGAACAAATGTCAGTGTCTATATGAGAACAATTTAACCCACGTGACAAAGTAAATGCTTCACTGCACTAAAAGGTTTTGGTTTTTTTTTTTTTTTTATTTCTTTGCTTTCACAAAGATAAAGTATGTTTATAAGACAACTGATAAGCTTATGTTTGACGTGTACTTGGCTCTTGATATATTTTCCTCAAATCTGTGCTAGCTTTGTTTTGATAAAACTATGTGATAAGTGCACTTGCTCTCCAGGGCAAGACCTACCCTTAAACAAACCAAGCGCCGGTCATGGAGGAAATATTTATTCAAAATCAGTTCCCACAGACCCATCATTCAAAGATTAAGGACAAAGGAATAAAATCTGGTGTTCGCCATCTCAAAGATGGTGACTCTTTATTAAGGAATAAATCTGACATTGCAAACAGACTTGGTGAAACTTTGGCAAGCCAATCATCATCATCAAACTACAGTTCCAGGGGTAACAAACCGAAACACGAAGAAATCAGTCATTTTTAACTCTGACGATGGCGAGGATTACAAGGAAATTTGTTCTCTCCATGAATTCCGTACGGCCCTGGGGGCAGGCTCACAACACTGCAGCAGGATGCTGATGATATTCATTATCAGCTTCTCAAACACCTACCTGATTCAAGTTTGGAAACTCTACTCAATATATTTGATGACATTTAGACAACAGTATACTTTCCTTCTTCGTGGCATAATGCCATTATTATCCCTATACCAAAACCTGGCTGGGATTATATGGATCCCTCAAATTACCGTCCTATAGCACTAACTAGGTGTGTTTGTAAAACCATGGAGCGGATGGTCAACGATTGATTAATCTGGTACTTGCAGACCAATAACCTTCTTAGTGAGCTCCAATGTGATTTCCGAAAGAACCAAACTACCATTGACCATCTGTTGCGTCTGGAATCATTTATCAAATATAATTTTGTGAACAAACAATATACTGTATCTATCTTTTTCGACTATGATACAACGTGGAAACATGGTATCTTAAAAGATTTGCACGAAAGTGGATTGAGGGGGCCGACTACCCCAATTCATATCTCAGATTTTAAAGAGCAGACAGTTTCAAGTAAGCGTGGGTTCCACACTGTCAGATAATTTCCATCAAGATCAGGGAGTCCCTCAAAGCAGCATCCTGTCTGTCACATTTTTTAGCATCAAAATTAACAGCCTCACTAACGTTTTGAACAGTTGTATTGACAGGTCCCTTTTCGCTGATGATTTCAATATTTCATGTCGTGGTAATAATATGCACGCGAAAGAAAGGCAGCTACAACTCTGGGACACATATTTGACAGTCACTTGACATTCTTACCACACATAAAATACGTGAGACCAAGTGCTTGAAGGCTCTTAACTTACGAAAAGTCGTTTCAAATACTGAGTGGGGAGGGGATCAGACTACCCTCCTTCACTTGTACAGATCTCTAATTCGCCCTAAACTAGATTATGGCTCCATTGTCTAAGGTGGAACCTGTAAAGGCTTTTTAGAAAAATTAGATTCTATCCACCACCAAGGCCTTAGGTTCTGTCTCGGAGGTTTTAAGACCTCTCCGGTAGACAGTCTCCACTTGTACAACGCCACATTAAACTACAGTCCAATCCAGCATACAATTGTGTTTTCAAACCTCTATGAAAACGTGTTTCCTAATCTGCCAAGCCTGGTTCCAACACTTGGAATCAGAATACGGCCACACATATCTGCAGCTAAAATTGACCTCAACATCATAACAGCTTACGGGCTTCAGTCTTCGCCACCCTGGTCGATCTTACCCTTACCAAACTGAAAAAAAAGTCAGAAAGAAAGTTTTGGGTGTTCCAACAGGA
The DNA here is from genome assembly GCF_003918875.1 of Haliotis rubra. Classification (NCBI taxonomy): domain Eukaryota; kingdom Metazoa; phylum Mollusca; class Gastropoda; order Lepetellida; family Haliotidae; genus Haliotis; species Haliotis rubra. The sequence continues at coordinate 32,764 of NW_025765840.1, read as the reverse complement.
ATACAACCAGTTACGGTCCTACTATAACACCCATTGATCCATGTTCATAGTCATTGGATCCAAGACTGTCTCCCCAGGAATACCCGACAATACATCCATTTTCATTGCTGAGGCCAAAGCTATCTTCACGGCTGTGACATATACTGACACACATTGAAAACGCAAAACCCATTTTAGCAATTTCTAACAAAGTTTTATGAAGCAATTTCATTTATCACACGAATATATAGTGATGTGAGGTTGCCGAATAAAACCATATGCACATCTGGGTTCGAACCCTTTTCGTTTTTCTGGCTTGGGTACAGTTCATGAAAACACAACTCTGGCAGATTCCTTGGATCTGTTGGGGTGCATGATTATCATGACATACACATGCCAAGCCAGGATTTGGAAGCATAGAAGGCACTATGGTTCAACCGTTTCACAAGCAGTCACAAAATGCCACAGCTCAGTGAACAGCAGAGGGAACAAGCTATCGGGATGCTGTTGGTGGGAACATCACAAAGTGGGGTGGCCCACTACTTCGGAATGAGCCCATCCACCATCCACAGACTCCAAAATCCTCATCAGCAAACAGGAAGCATCCGTGACCGTCCCCGACCAGGCCAAACTCCGGTCACGACGGGATCAGACATCAGACGAGTTCACCAAAGAAACCCTTTTTAGACAGCAGCAAATACAGCTCGAACCACCGTAGGACGTAACGGACGCCAAATCAGCGCCATGACAGTCATTCAACGTCTGCGGGCTATGGGACTAAGGTGCTGGAGACCATATCGGAGAAACGTCATCAAACCAAGAGACACCTGAACCAAGAGACACAGCAACATCGTCTTCAACCACTACGAATCTTCAAGCAGGTATCCCTGTACTTCCCCGGCCAGCCGTCTCGCCAGATCTGAACCCGATAGAACACCTGTGGGATCAGCTTGGTCGCCGGGTTCATCGACGTCAACGTCAGTCAAACAACGTCGACTCCATGCATGTGTATAGACTCAGGCAGGTGACACTCGCTACTGACGGACGTAAGGTGGGTATGTGTCTGAAGCTTGACGTGTCAGCCATATTGGTGGAACTCTTGCAATCATTTTTTAAATATTAAAGCACAATGAAGTTCTCAAAGTATTTGTATTACAATTTTCATCCAAATGTTGTTGTTTGTTATTTTTAACTCATTTGGATTCGGTGTTGCGTTTTCAATGTGTGTCAGTATATATATTAAACAGCAGAATCATTTCAAAATCAATAAAACAAACCCAATTCATTTAAGCTTAGTACTTAAAATGATCATGTATGCTGACTTGATCTCGTCGCTATCTGGCTGAGGTAATGCCGAGGCGACTTTAAACGTAACTCAACTCAAATCAACCTGACAAAATCAGTTCCATTTTCACTGCTGAAGCCAAAGCCATCTCCACGACTTTGTTGTATATTAACCAAAGTAAAAACATCATTTTTTACAGATTCATTATCTTGCCTTCAGCCACCTCAAAGTGTTACTTAAAGTCATCCTAGACATTTTAAAACTTTACAACGATCTAACCTTATTGATTTTCATATTGATTTAAACAAGATTGTTCTGGTCACGATATGGCTGAAATATTGCCGACGTGACGCTAAATAATAACTCACTCACTCACTCACTTTACAACGATGTTTCTACTATCCAGTTTGACATCATCCTCTGCTGGTTGCCGGGTCATGTCGGCATCGCGGGTAACAAAGGCCGATGCTGCAGCTGAAGCAGCTCTTGACAAGCACTCCACTGCTGATGCCGCATAGTGATTTCTAACCCGCAAGCCGCCATATAGCTGGAATATTGCTGAGTGCGGCGTAAAACTAAACTCACTCACTCACTCTAACCCGCACTGGCCACAGTCAGTCTGAGTATCTGCTTCAAAATTACATGCAACGCAAAACACAAACTTTGCAGATTCTGATACCTTTTGGTATGGACTTACAGTCACAAATTATTAAGAATGCAAATTCAACTTATAAAGTTGAAAAATAACGCGATGACCTCTCCCCTTCCCCCCTCCAAAATACTAAATTCGCTAGGTTCGCACAGCTTAAAGCGGGATGGCCGAGTTGACTATGAGCAGGAGTAGTCTCAACTCCGTTTTGTACACAAACAAGATATAGTAAATAATCTACTCATTACATAAAAGAACCTTGTTAAGGATCAAGATCTACTCAGCTTTGTGTCAACCATTGAGGCGTTCGACACTTCAAGACGGAAAACCTTCACTGGAAGTGAGTACTCGGAGTAGGCTTTGATGTGAGTTATATTTCGACTGTTTTGTTGATATATCACAAGCGCAAGCTTTTTATATGGTATGACAGTTGGTTACCGATTTAACTGTTAATATCATTTCATTTGACTATTTCACCACGCGGTCTTCTTACCGAGTCACTTTCTCAGTTTAATACTTAAGAGCAACGTCATTACTTAGTATTGTCAAAATTTCAAACTGTGATAGATATATAGATATGTCTTTGTCACATACAAAACTCAGTGTCTGTTTTATTGACACCTATGTGTCTGCCTAGCCGTCTGCTAATGACAGTATGCAATACACAACTTTGATCATTGACCACATGCAATTTGAACTTAACACCTATCAGGCTATACACCATAAACAAAACGCATTGATTTATGGCCCGAGTTCGGTCTGTTCGGTCTGTGATACTTGTACACATGACATGTTATGATGTCTGTTAATTGCAAAATGTTATACACCAAAACTGAGCATGTATTTACAAAACCAACATCTCCATACACACACAAACTGCCCTGAGTGTATCAACAAATGAACCAGCCAATGACAGTCGTCATTACACCTAAGTGCACGCTAACCCGCTCTGACTGGGTTCGGTATCCCAGGTGCTTCGTTTCGAGGGAAGTAAACCCAAGTACAAAATATTGCACTTTTGATTTGAGATTGTACGCTTAGAATTTTTTGTTGGTTTGTTTTTTTCATAATCAGCACTGTATATTATATGTCATTAATAAATGATAATTGTGTTTTAATTATGTTTACTTTCTTGGTTGCATCTAAGCTTTAAATCATGTGGAAATGAAGCGTAAGTGTACTTTACGATGAAGTGTTTGCCATCAAGCTTATTCTGAAGCATCAAGCATGTTTCAATGTACGTGAAAGATCTAATTCTGAACTACTCGAGAGACATTGGTCTGTCATAAATTTTTAATTGTAAATTTGTGTGACAAATTAGCTGTTTTAAAAGTTGATGCTGTAAGCTTTTTTTCGTGCAGAGTACTCAGTAATGAAGAAGTAAGTATTTTAAGAAATTATTTTAAACTTTATAATAAATATGAACCTGTGTATGTGAGGGCTGCTGTATGGGTGCATAATGCCTATGCAACATACACCTGTAACTCACTCAAAGATAAATATGTCGATTCCTTCAAGTTTTCATATTTATTACACAGAAATGCTGCGAAAAGAAATTAACATTAATGTGATGTGGCCAAGACTCCTGCCACTAGTACAACAGTGTTACACACAAGGTAGATTCCAGTAAATGGCACTACCACACAAATATCCCGCCCTCAACCATCTACGCAAACTATCACAAGAGTCTAAGGATTTAGGAGGTTTGTTTAAACAATCTTTATGACCTGGCATAATGTTGAATATAATGCTACAGAAAAATTAAGAATACCATAAACTCAATTCTCAAATACTTTAGAAGGTATTTTCACTTCTGTGAGGTGCTGACATGGTTCCTCCATACATTCCAAAGGACATATTGATTAAAAACTATATGTATGTATTCAAAATAATTTAGATTTAAAAAAAAGAATCTGTATCATATGAACCTAATAAACCTGATGAAAAAAAGTCAGGCACCTTCTGTTATCAAATCTATCAATTGTTTAGTAAGACCAGTTGGATTAGCTCCGATTAAACGTGATTAATGTAACTCGTGATATACGTGGATGTACCTGTTTCCCGTAGAATATACAAGTAACCTTCGTTATACAAAATACACGTTACCTTGAAATACAATCTACATACTTTTCTTACCGTTCGGTTTTTGAACAACTCCAATTCCATCATATAGGTATTGCCATTGTTATACATCACGTCTCCATATTGGTTTAAACATATTTATTTCCAAAAGAGGAACCGGATTGGTAAACAAGCAGTATGGTGCTTATATGAATACCGCTCCGGAATACAGATATATTATAGATATAATAATCGTACGGAGAAAAACATGATATTAACAAACGATAAACAATAGCTTTATGGAAATGTAATAATCATAAACTGTAACATAGCCGCTTTTAACGTTAGAACCATTAGTGTCGGAAAATACTTAATAGTAAGTGCAATTTCGTTTTTATATTACAACACAAATCTGCCTGACAGTACAATGAAAGAATGGATAGATTCTAATAATTCAAGATTACCTTTAGTAGATCCATAAGAGTGGCCGTATAGTATTGATTTGATGTCATATCCTTTAGTATAGACGTGCATTTTATGTCTTATGTCAGTGTAATTTACGCACGAAAAGAAATAGTGAATTGGATCTTCGTAACAGTAGCCACAAGAACAAGAGGGATTTGAAGATATAAATCGTTGATATTTATGTGCGTTTAAATCGCTGCAACCGAGCCTGAATGGATAATCTGACAGAATCTTGTTCCAAAGCTTAAATTGAAGTAATTTTGACTATCATTATTATTTGACCCATTAATCTGTTTCTTAAAACTAAAACATTTATTAAAACGTCTCCATATTCACTCAGAATTAGACCGTGGATTTTGTGGGATGGAGTTATAGAATGCATACCGTGCCCATCATATGTGAACGAATAGATACATTCATAGTTAGCGGCATAAACGATTTCTCGCCTTGTATCAAGACAAAGACTGGAAGGCCGAACCTGATAGGTGATCTTCTTGTAATTTCTTCCGTCAGGTGTCATACCAGATATACCCATAAATGGAGAGATAGTAGCTACGAACACCAGCTGCTGAGCATCGCCCACTGCCATCGACAGAACGTAAATCTTCCTGCATACGGTAACACTGACATTAGCATATAGCGAGAAGGCTAGGATGTTCCTCGGTCTGGCTGTTGCTACCAAAACTTGTCGCAATGTTGGTACATATGCCATGGCATTGACAGTGTGTGGCTGTATATGGTGATATGTGTTGTAATGGATCTGTTTAGAAGATGGAAGGCACGTAAAGGTGTCCTCGAACGATTTGTCCAGGGTGCAACCAACACTTGTGTGTTTTCCTCTGTTCTCGCTGTGATAATAGATATATACTGAATACGGTCTGATGTACGCCTCTTTGTAGCAGTGTCACCGGAGCCGGTAGACGAGGGATGACACCGCTACAAAATGGCGTTCATCAGACCGTATTATCCGAGGGAGAAGCATACAACGTATTTATCTTACCGCTACGTTAAATGTACAAAACATCATTTGATTTAATGTTAAAGATCGCGACCGACCATATTGTATGTAAACAAAATGGCGTCTGCCTCTCGACTGGATTTTTAAAATCAGTGAAACATATTCTGACAAGCTTAAAACTGCTATAAAAATGGTTAATTATGTTTAAGTTGAGTGTGCAAACCACTCAATTTATAAAATAGCTTAAATAAAATAAATGTGTACAAAGTGGACACCAAAACAGCTGATCGAACGGTTTTCGTACTCCGGGCACGGCATGCGTCATATTATGACGTCATACAATTGTTAGCGCTTCAGTTTCTCGGCGGAGAGCATGGCGGTTACCGTGGCAGCGTGTAATATTTTTTACAGGTGTCACCCCTCCCAGGAGGAAATTTGTTAAAGCGACATTGACCAATGAAATGAAAGTAATTTACATGAAGGTAAGAAAAGGTGGTTTCCCGAATGGGAGTTTGTGCCATACGGACTGGAGAAAGTTGTCAACAACTGTATACTGTGTATACTGTTCTGCTTTAGGGGTAGCCTAGTGGTTAAAGCGTTGGCTCGTCACGCCGAAGACCCAGGTTCGAATCCCCACATGGGTACAATGTGTGAAACCCATTTCTGCTGTCCCCCGCCGTGATGTTGCTGGAATATTGCTAAAAGCGGCGTAAAAACCAAACTCAGTCAGTCAGTCAGTTATTACTGTGGTGTCCAAAATCTGTTGATTTATACCTTGTGCTGACACCAGCGTCTTCTGACAGAAGCTAAAATATTCAACCTGAAATAGTTTCCTTTTTGTAGAAATTGAATGGTGTCAAAATGAAAGGAAATGAGTTTAAAGACTAAATTCTAGTGGCAACTCCATTTAACTGTGGATCATAAGTGATAATACCACTGGTAATAATAACAATGTTTCTCCAGCGATTTAAATATGAACGTTTCAAGTAGGTGCAATTGCAAATCCATCGATATAAAGAGACTAATGATGTTGTGTAAACGCAGAGGTATTTATGTAAAGACGCCTTGTTGGACCCGCAAATGCTCCTTAGCAGCAAGTGAGATAGCATACCTTGGTGAAGTTCAGATAGACTGCCGTATCTCCGTTTGTCTGTGGTGGATATTTGGACATCGTAGCAATGCAGCCATATCTCCCTTCCAGAAACAAGCAAAATGTGCAGCCATTGAATTGGCCACAATGATGTTTGCACGATTCAGGTCCGAGTGGGTGTCTTTCTTTTTTTGCAGCAACCATCGTGATGAAAACTGCGCCAAATGTCATAAGTGTGAAGTGACATCCTCTGTAAGGAACCAACTTTCTTTCTCCCCCTGCTGCAAGCAAATATTTCAATGTAGCCAGGCTCATTGATTCTGAAACGTGTGTTGTAGAGAAATAGTTTGCATTTAACTATTACGAGCGGTTCTTTAACATTCACATTCTAATTTAGAGGTTTTGTTTGTTATGGTCCGGTGAATAGTCCGAACCGGAAGTAAGTGACTGGGGAGGTCACATGAGGTCAAAATGTCTGTGTTGGCGCTGCGGTGTTTTCTAACGAATTAAGCTGTGTAGAGATAATGTTGCCCAAAGTTTTGTAAGTAATAAGTACTTGCACTTGTTTAATGAATGTACATTCAAATGTTGAGGGCAGTTTTCTGAATAAATTGTAACATTATTTGTTCCGTAATTTGTAAAAGAAATATATCTTAAAATCCTGAAAATATTAGGGGTAAAAGCACGTGGCTTTCAACTAGGCAATTTACAGGTTGAATGTAAACATAAGTAAGCATTGATATTTCATTCTTTCAAGTTTATATATAAGAACATGGACTTTGTTTCAGTATATTTTAGCTCTTATTCAGGTATTTCTTTTCTCTGACAGCTTGTACCTGTCTTTAGTGGACATCAACTTGTCAACTTAGTGAAAGTACAAATACCGGTCAAGTTTAAAATAACAAAATAAAGACGGTGATCGTATTATCTTCTACATGTGTGGTCAATAATTAAAACGTGTATTATAAAAAGACCTCAAAAAGGCTTGATCGTGACGGTATTCTACGTAGATGTTCTAATGATTTGACGTCACGCTTCACGCTAAGAATGTAATAATGTTATCAGTTCACACCTTGCAATCTGGAGCGCAGTAGCCACTAGCATTGGACACAAGTAATTCATACCTAGTGTAAGGGTCAATTAGTATTTGTGATCATAGTCAACATAATATCAAATACATTGGTTGGAGGACTTCAAGAAAACGACAACGAGCAAATCCATGAATTGCAGAGAGTGATGTTGTGTACAGTACCGGCTGATCCTGATTTAAGCAGGTTGTTCATCTACAAATTTCCAACCTATTAAACAGTAGTATCTTTGTCACTTACCTTTGTTTTTTGTCCTAAGTTACATATATGAAAGAATGACACACTACCACTTTAAAAACGAACCTTCTGCCTTTTGAATGGTGTTGGTTACTATATATTAAGAAACACTTCAGAGTCTACTTCAGATTTACTGGCTTAAAAGCACGCAGCTGCAACAGGAACACATCCGAGTCCTAAGGAGCGGTCAATAACGAACATTAAGAACGCTTTGAAAACAGTCATGTTTGCAATCGTATCATATGATCGTGAAACGTGAGATATTGTTTTCCTGGAAACTGATTACACTGCGTTTATGAAGTTTCCCCCGACGGAAAATACGCAACTCCAAAATATCTGCTGAATTCATATTTTTATGTTTTTAAAGAAAATGTTCTTTTTGTTACCCATTTTGTCGTAAACCAGGGAATTTCTGAACAATTCTGAATATTCACTTTTAAGAAATCACTCACATCACAAAGCTAAAAAGGATAGATAGGATAAAGGTCGTAGGCACCGGTCAATTTACATCCCTTTATCTTTTACGTTTTATCAGGCTTCATATATTTTAAGGGTTTTTTTGCTTCTAAAACAACTTCAGGTAAGTGCGCCAGGAAGTGAACGGTGATAATATTGATTCGTATTCTCTCTTCCGAAGCTGCTGATATTTCTGACAACTTCCGTGAAGGTAAAGGAAACAAGATATGTAGACACTTTAAAGTATACAGCAGCCAACCAGTACACCCACATACATTGACAACCCAGTTCACCTACATAAACTGACAACGTAGGACACCTATATACAGAGACAACCCAATAAACCTACATACAGTGACAACCTAGTACACCTACATACAATGACAACCCAGTACACCTTCATACAGGAACAGCCCAGTACATTTACATACAGTGACAACCCAGTACACCTACATACAGTGACAACCCAGTAACCTACATACAGTGACAACCCAGTACACCTACATACAGTGGCAACCTAGCACACCTACATGCAGTGACAAGTAGTACACCTTCATGAAGTGACAACCTAGTACACCTACATGCAGTGACAACCCGGTACACCTACATGCAGTGACAACCCAGTACACCGACATACAGTAACATCCCAGTACACCTCCATCAAGTGACAACCCAGCACACCTACAAACATTTACAACCTAGTACACCTATATACAGAGACAACCCAATAAACCTACATACAGTGACAACACATTACACCTTCATACAGGAACAGCCCAGTACATTTACATACAGTGACAACCCCGTACACCTACATACAGTGACAACCCCGTACACCTACATACACTGACAACCCATTACACCTACATACATGACAACCTGGTACAACCCCATACACTGACAACCCAGTAGACCTACATACAGTGACAACCAAGTACACCTACATACAGTGACAACCCAGTACACGTACATACAGCGACAACCCCGTACACCTACATACAGTGACAACCCCGTACACCTACATACAGTGGCCACCTAGCACACCTACATGCAGTGACAACCTAGTACACCTACATACAGTGACAACCAGTACACCTAGATACAGTGACAACCCATTACACCTACATACATGACAACCTAGTACAACCCCATACACTGACAACCCAGTAGACCTACATACAGTGACAAACAAGTACACCTACATACAGTGACAACCCAGTACACCTACATACAGTGACAACCCAGTACACCTACATACAGTGACAACCCAGTACACCTACATACAGTGACAACCCAGTACACCTACATACAGTGACAACCTAGTACACCTACATACAGTGACAGCCTAGTACACCTATATGCACTGACAATACAGTACATCTACATACAGCGACAACCCCTTGCACCTACATACACTGACAACGCGGTACACCAACATACATTGACAACCAAGTACATGTACATACAGTGACAACCTAGTACACCTACATCTAGTGACAACCAGTACACCTAGATACAGTGACAACCCATTACACCTACATACATGACAACCTAGTACAACCCCATACACTGACAACCCAGTAGACCTACATACAGTGACAAACAAGTACACCTACATACAGTGACAACCCAGTACACCTACATACAGTGACAACCCAGTACACCTACATACAGTGACAACCCAGTACACCTACATACAGTGACAACCCAGTACACCTACATACAGTGACAACCTAGTACACCTACATACAGTGACAGCCTAGTACACCTACATGCACTGACAATACAGTACATCTACATACAGCGACAACCCCTTGCACCTACATACACTGACAACGCGGTACACCAACATACATTGACAACCAAGTACATGTACATACAGTGACAATCCAGTACACCTATATACAGTGACAACCTAGTACACCTATATACAGTGACAACCTATTTCACCTGCATACATTGACGATCCAGTACACATACAGTGACAACCCAGCACACGTACATACAAATCCTAGTACACATACACAGAACCTGGTACAGCTATAGACTTATTACTCGATATTTATCCATTTTAACATGTTCTATGCAGTGTTGGTATGGACCGTCGCTTCAAAATATGAACAAATATAAGAGGATTGTTAACCTTGCAGGAAAAATTGCTTGTTGTAAGTTTGATAGAATAGACACCCTGTACATGTCATTTGTTTTAAATCATTCTGATAGAATTTGACAAGACCTAACCAATGTTTTAACAATGTCATTATTATTCCGCTTATCATCCATCTATTTTTTTTAAATGTAGGATAAAATCAACGGTAGAAACAACTGAAATTAGTATTGATCCATCTGAATTAAGATAGTACCTGTCCTGACATTCTACTTGGAATAAGACATTGAAATGGGAATATTTGAATTGCATCTTCAAGAAAATGATTTTATATTCAAACTTAGCTCAGAAAACAGGTGTCAATACTAGGCGCAAGTCAACAGATATTAGACACCACAGACTCGAGTAATAAGTCCTGTATATGAAGATCACTATCAAAACAACAGATTCGCCAACAGATTTCTACTGTCTGTGCGACATGATCTATCATTCGTTCAGCTGATATAACCAAACCATGTGTGCAGCTGTTATAACCAAACCATGTGCTCTACTGATATTACTGTACCATATGCTTATCGGATGTAACGGTACTATGTGTTCAGCTGATATTACTGCAAGATGTTTTCTGCTGATATAACTGGAATCTGTGTTCAGCTGATATAAATGATTCATGCTTTTAGTTGATATAACTTGTCCATGTGCTCAGCTGATATAACTGTAATATGTATTCAGCTGATGTTATTGCACTGTGTTCAGCTGATATAACTGCACTATGTGTTCGGCTGATATAACTGTACTGTGTTCAGCTGATATAACTGCACTATGTGTTCAGCTGATATAACTGTACTGTGTTCAGCTGATATAACTGCACTATGAGTTCAGCTGATATAACTGTGCTGTGTTCAGCTGATATAACTGCACTATGTGTTCAGCTGATATAACTGTACTGTGTGTACAGCTGATATAACTGTACCACGTGTTCAACTGATATAACTGTACTATATGTTCAGCTGATATGAATGTAATATGTGTTCAGTTGATATAACTGTGCCGTGTTCAACTGATATAACTGTACTGTGTTCAGCTGATATAACTGTAATATGCGTTCAGCTGATATAACTGTAGTATGTTTTCAGCTGATATAACTGTATTACATGCTCAGCTGATAGAACTAAACGGTGTTCAGCTGATATATTTCTACTATTTACTGTAATATGTATTGAAAAAAACACAATAAAAACTGTATACAAACTATCATTCGACAAACTACCATGTCAATGTTTACTGTCCTCCTCCGCTGTAGTTTTACATGCAACTCTAATTTTGTTTTCATATCCATGTGTCTGCCCAAGGACGGACTCAGAATTCGATACAGAATTTTTCTTCCAAGAGAAACTGTATGAAACGATAGTGTAAAGGAATATTGCCGAATTTGTGTTTTGTATGCTCACTCACTCAGTATTTCAAACACATTGGCATGAACAGTTGAAATAGTGCTATCAAACTCCTAGCCTCTATAGGAAGATATATGTCACAGATATAAACATTATCCCTGAAATAGTTCTTCGCAGCAGTCTGAGATCGACGTTTTCACCTTTTTTCCTGTGCTTAAAAGCATGAGTACTTATCACATGATTTCATCAAAACAATCCGCGGACGGGATATGGGGAAATATTTCTAAGGCCAAGAATACGCCAAAGATAAACGTGTTAATGGTCTTATCAGCCCCATCTTTCAAATGGCAATGGTCTGGAAGTAAAGTTTTAGAAATGAATATTCTGGAGAATATCGTTGATAGCAATCTTTGCCTGAAATACAAAATCCATTTAGGTGTGTGTTAAATATATTGAACTTATATTGTTACTGAAATTCATTCATAGAAACAAACTGGGGGAGAAAGGCCCGACGAGAAACAGGGTGTGTATATTGTTTTCAAAATGTGCTGCATTGAAGGTATGGATGCTCCATATGTTTTGGAGTTAAATGGTAATGATTGACGTAGGTAGTGCCCTCCATGGTGTTGGGAATTAAACGACAGGAATTTACATTCATTCTTGAAATCTCTCAAATAGTTGTCTTCATTTAAGCTTTCTGGGTTTGAGGCAAATTCTTATCCAGGTATTTATTCTGACCACCTTACTTATGCATTGGTACCTTTCGGCCTCGGGAGCTAATCAAAAACACATCGCCTGAAAACCAGTGTTCCAAGTCCACTTTTTGAAGAAAATGATCTATGGCTATCATACTGACGCTGATGTGTTATTCATCTGATAAAATATGGACTGGAAATATCATTTTATAATTGTTTTATCTCCACAAAATTTGAAATGTACCTTGTTTAATGACGTTTTTAGGTCAGGCAAATTTCCAGATCTGTGGTCACGTAGTATTATATATCCATTGTATAAAAAAGGAAGCATCCATGAAGTAAATAATTATCGTGGTATCTCTCTTATGGATATTTGTGGCAAAGCTTTTACTTCCATTTTGAACAGGCGTTTGAAAGAGGTTGTTGACTGTTAGATCTGTACCCTGAGTGTCAAGGTGGCTTCCGTAAAGGCTTTTCTACGGTTGATAACATTTTTACAATCCAAATAGTTATACAGAAATATTTGTCAAAAACAGGAGGTAGATTTTATTGTTTATTTGTTGATTTCCGTAAGGCGTTCAATTCAGTTAATAGAGATCTTCTTTGGTTTGTTCTGTTATCTGATAGTGTCAAAGTATAGTATTCAAAGACAAAGGCTAGTGTTAAGCTAAACAATTTAAATATTTCGGAATATTTTGATTCTTTGAGTGGGGTTCGGCAAGGTTGTATTTTAAGTCCTCTTCTATTTCCGTTCTTTGTTAACCAGTTGTATACGGAAATACTTACTTGTGGTGACAGGGGCGTATTTATTGACCCAGAGTTTATGGAATTGTATTTGCTACTGTATGCAGATGATTTACGTTTGTTTACAGATTCTGCCATTAGTCTTCAGAGGAAGATCAATGTATTACTACAGTTTTGTAAAAAATGGGGCTTGTCTGTAACTTTTGAGAAAACAGAGTTGCTAGTCTTTAGAAATGGTGGTAAATTAAGGCGGTATGAATCTTGATACTTTGGTGATCATAAGTTAAACGTTTCTACATATTATTATTTGGGTTTATTGTTTTCAAATAGACTTTCATGGTCTAAATCGGTTCAAAATCTGGTAAATAAAGCGAGTAACGCCTTGCGCTCAGATAAGGGTTTTGGTAGGAGACTTAAAAAATATTCTGCAACTATTTTGTTCAAAATCTTCAGATAAAGGCAATAATTTTGTACGCTTCGGAAATACAGGGTTTTCGGAAATGGCATGTTATTGAACAGTTTCACATTAGATTTTGTAAGTATGTGTTGGGTGTTGGTATACATGCTCTAACGTGGCTCTTTTGGCGGAATGTGGTAGAAATTATATCTATGTTGATGACGTGTTATGAAGTATTGGTTCAAACTTTTACGCTTACCAAAGGATAGAAATCCAAAGCAGTGTTATATTATGTTGCACAATTTAGACAAAGTTGGTAGGAAAACGTGGGTATATTTTAACCGAAATACTTTGTTAAATATGTGGGAAGCTCAAGGAGCTGGCAACCAGGAACAGTTTTTGAAAGATTTTCATGTAAGAGTTGGTGATTGTCAAAAGCAATGCCTATTTTCAGAAATGCACAAATGTTCATCGCTTGAAGTCTATTCCAGTATCAAAAGTGTATTTTGCATTGAACCATATTTATCTTTATTGAAATCTAAAGATGCGAGGCGTCAAATAACAAGGTTACGAATCGGTGCACTTCCAAGGCACCAAAGACTTTGTACAATTTTTTATAATGATAATTTTGAAGAAAATGAATTTCATTTCCTATTTGAATGTAAAGTTTATCATGATTTGCGCTGAAAGTATTTTAAAGCATTACCAAATTCCATAGATCAGCAATACTTTCTGAACACATTATCCTGTACCGAGTTTTCAACACTAACAAATTGTTCTTCGTACATTAAGGAAGCATTGTCATTGCGTTCTTTATACATATGAATCTGATTGTCAATTGCCACTACCTGATAATTGCACGTTTATTTGTATTGTACGTGGGCCTAAGGCCTTGTTACGAAATAAACTTGATTGATTGATTGATTTATTGACAAGCTCACGAAGAGAAGAAACGAGTTATATGATCGATCCCTGTACAAGAAGAAGAAAGCAAGTCTGGATTCAAAAGATGTGCACATCCCTCCATAATATCCCTGGTGAGTGGCGCAGTGTGCACGCATCGATGGTTCATCATTTCTGTAGTTCCATAGACCATCGAGCCGTTGTTCAAAGAGATCATGCCCGTGATGATCTGGGTTAGAACTGGTCTTCAGGAACCCAAGTTTTTCGAAAGAGGTGACTAACGGGATCGGGTGGTCAGTCTCGCTGACTTAGATGGCACATGTCATCGTATCCCCATTGCGTAGGAAGACGCTCACTGGATTGTAGGGTCAAGACTAGGTTATTAGCAGACCGCTGCCATATAGCTGGAATACTGCTGAGTGCAGCTTTTAACAAGACATCAACCAATCCAATGGGGGCGATGTGATTGCAGTGTTATTATATATATTCATATTAAGTGCGCTTCAGTGACTTCCTTCCAATCATTTTAGTGTGGGAAAAGATTTTGGTTGACACATGTCATCGTATCCCAAATGCGTAGATCGATGTTCATGCTGTTGATCACTGGATTGTCTGGTCCAGACTCGATTATTTACAGACCGCCGATATAAAGCTCGAGTGCGGCGTTAAACAACAATCTACCCAACCAGAGAAACATCATACGCGCAACATACATTAAAAACAACCACTCAGACACATACACACAAACCTCGCTCTCACACACAAAATACACACATTGACACCTTGCTCACACACACAAAACACACACATTGACACCTCGCTCTCACACACAAACCGCACATTACCTCGCTCTCACACATATTACCACCTCGCACTCACACACAAACCACACACATTACCACCTCGCACTAACACACAAACCACACATTACCACCACGCACTCACACACAAACCACAGATTAACACTTCGCACTCACACACACACAACACACATTACCACCTCGCAGTCACACACAAACCACACAAATTACCACCTCGCACTAACACACACACAGAAACTATAGATTACCACCTCGCACTCACACAACACACATTACCACCTCGCAGTCACACAAACCACATATTACCACCTCGCACTCACACACAAACCACACACATTACCACCTCGCACTAACAGACAAACCACACATTACCACCACGCACTCACACACAAACCACAGATTAACACTTCGCACTCACACACACAAAACACATTACCACCTCGCAGTCACACACAAACCACACAAATTACCACCTCGCACTCACACACACAAAACCACAGATTACCACCTCGCACTCACACAACACACATTAGCACCTCGCAGTCACACAAACCACATATTACCACCTCGCACTCACACACAAACCACAGATTACCACCTCGCACTCACCCACACACAATACACAATACCACCTCGCACTCACACACAAACCACAGATTACCACCTCGCACTCACACACACACACAACACACATTACCACCTCGCACTAACACACAAACCACAGATTACCATCTCGCACTCACACAACACAAATTACAACCTCACACTCACACACACACACACAACACACACATCGTTCCTCTCACATCCCACTTCTATGTCAACAGAAATATACAATAACGAAAAACACGTGAGTCTGGTTTCATTTTGGATTTATCAGGAAATCACGTCACCTCGTATCGTACGTAAATAAACATACTGTTAACTGTTAACTTGTCGTTAACTCACTGTTGCTATGTTACGAAAGTTATGTTGCCAGCCAACCGCTAGATTCTCTAATGTCTGAAAGAGGTACATTGTATACTTGTTGAAATATCTGCTTAAAAACACACAAGTTCACATTGTAAATCTGGTCAGTCGTAAGGTTTGCGGTAGATAGTTCGACAACCCCAGGAACGTGAGTACAGTAGAACACCGTTGTGTCGAAGTTGAAGGGACCTACATAAATGCTTCGAGTATACCACTGTGCGACACAAGCACCAAATGATGACTAAGTAAATAATAAGCAGAGACAAAGCTTTACTTCGAGACACCATAAGTTCGACACAATAACAGTTCGACACAATAGAGCTCAAAACCTTTAGAGTTTGACACCTAGAGTTCAACACAATAAGAGTTCGACAAAATAAGAGTTCGACAGAAGAAGAGTTCGACACAAGATGAGTTCGACACAAGACGAGTTCGACACAACCGTGTTTGACTGTATATGTGCAATCAGGCCTACCAACGAAAGCCAGCAGATAGCAACCAAGCTATAGTATGTACATACTTGAAATAGAAATAGCCACACAAACTACACCCGTGAGACTATCACCATTAAGTGTGCATCGGAATGATTGAAACATGCCACATTTACAGAAGACATGGCAACAATCTGAATACCTGCCAATGTGTTGCTGCGGGTGTCATTCACTGTTTTGGTTCCATCGAGTGAGTTTAATATTTACGCCGCTTTTAGCAATAAGCCAGCAATATCACGGCGGGGGACATCGGAATGATTGAAACACGCCACATTTACAGAAGACATTGCAACAATCTGAATACCTGCCAATGTGTTGCTGCGGGTGTCATTCACTGTTTTGATTCCATCGAGTGAGTTTAATATTTAAGCCGCTTTTAGCAATAAGCCAGCAATATCACGGCGGGGAACACCAGGAATGGGCTTCACATGTTGTACCCATGTGGGGAATGGAACCAAGGCCTTCGCTGTGACGAACGAAAGCTTCAACCACAAGCTTACCCCATGGTTCCATCGATAATGTGGCGGGTTTGAATGAAAACGATGAATTTTGAATGGTGAGTCTTTGGTAGGCCTGACGATATCACAGAAATCAAGAGCATTTTGATGATGTCAAATATATTTGACGTCCATGATATGTTTGAAGTGAACGGACAAGAATAATTTTCAATAATACCAAGATGTGATAATGTAAACATATCTTCTAACCACACAACAGGGCCACTTGGTGAACCATCTCATGAACCACCGGCATGTCACGGTACGGGTTCGAACCCAGACTAATTTGTATTGGTTTCTCTGCACCATGCCTATTGTCTTGGTTTCACGAAGGCTAAAATCTGCATCACTTCTGGATATTTCCCATAGCAGGTCACCCTTCCATGAAATTACGACATAACGACACCTTGACCATACCTAGATGGCTGTACTGTACCAAACTGTACAACTGACTGACTGAGTTTGGTTTTACGCCGCTTTTAGCAATATTCCAGCAAAATCACGGCGGGGGACACCAGACAAACTATACAAATACATGTATGTTTAGATGACTATTTCAGAACAAGTACACCGCCAGGTTGTTTTCTAGGCCCATATCTATTTGTTATACACTACCGGACAAAAGAGAATACACACTATTGTTTGATGTGGGTACAAAGTAACACAATCTGACGAATTTGGTAGGTATATCACACCTGTATTTTGGATATAAAATTTGCAATGTTAGGCCACTAACTTCTGCATGGTAACTTTTCAATAGCGGATGTAACTGTTTGATTAAATTCAGTTTTCATGGTATCCTTTCAATTGCCCAACCCTTTACATTACGAGCACAACATTTTATCGAATTCACAAGTTTCATTTCAATAACCCCGAGCAGCTGTTGACATATAACACGTTGGTGATCTATATATCATTTCACTGTAACGAAATAATATACAACATTGATATATAATAAAAGAAGAAGAAAATGACTTAAAAGTACACAGCAGTTCAAACGCGATTTATAAATGAATTATGCATTGTGACAAATCACGTGATCAAATAATAAATGAAATACACATAAAAGCAGGTGATATAAGCGACACTGTACGTCGCTGTAACGTGAAGGGTTCGTGTCAAGTATAAATAGCTATGTACATTAAGTTTTGAGAACAAATATATCTGTACACATGTGAATATATAACATTTACAACCAAAGAGATCAGTTGTGTCCTGCTGTGCATTAAAGTGTATATCAACATCCTCAGATAAAGCTTAGAAAATGCATCATGCTCTAAAGTGTATGTCAACATCCTCAGATAAAGCTTGGATAATGCATCATGCTTTAAAGTGTATGTCAACATCCTCAGATAAAGCTTGGATAATGCATCATGCTTTATAAGTGTATAATCATCACATCCTCAGATAAAGCTTGGATAATGCATCATGTTTTAAAGTGTATATCAACATCCTCAGATAAAGCTTGGATAATGCATCATGCTTTAAAGTGTATATCAACATCCCCAAATAAAGCTTAGATAATGCATGACGTGCATACATTAACACAATGCATCTCATGCATATGTTGGTGTTATACCCAATGTTTTGTCTGATTTGTAAAAGCGGTTTTCTTGCATTCATGAACTCGAAACTTAAAGCAGGAGTGAGTGAGTATGGTTTTACGCCGCTTTTAGCATTGTCACGGCAGGGGACACCAGAAATGGACTTAACATATTGTACCCATGTGGGCATCCGAACATGGGTCTTCAGCGTGCCGACTGACGCTTTAACCATTAGGCTACCTCACACTCCGCTGAACAAATGCAGCTCTTGCGTGACGATGTCACACAACGTAGAGATTAAATACACATGTGCCAATTTGTGGGATTCTATCTGACTCGTGACTAAATCGAGATAAATTGGTCCAAGCAAAGTTAATATGTTTTTTTGCTGCTTTTGGCAATATTCAATCAATATCACGTCTAACGACACTGAAATCGTGATACACAGTTTTTACCATTTCGGGAATCGAACCTGGTGTTAAGCGTGACGGGCGACACCTGAACCACTAGACTACCACGTCGCCTGAGATGAAAAGGAATATTTGGGTGAACAATATAAAGAAAGCAAGTTTTAAAATGTAAATAACGTCGGTAGGGCAAAACAGAAGATATAAGAGAAAATCTAATTTGGAAATTAGCGCACTATTAGTATTTACATGACATAAGCGCAAAAACGTACAAGGAAGTATAGAACGTCTTGTTAAGGCAGGACATTGGAAAAACTGCAAACAGTCCCCAAAACCAAATATCGTTGCATGGATTCGTCAACAACAGTAAAAGGTCCAAGCACAAATAGATATAATAATAATTATAATAATAATACCTGGTAGTCATGATTACATAAATATGCATGATTCGCAATAACAGGTGTCACGTGACGTACCTTTCCACATCAACACACTGTGAGCAGGGGCGTGATATCATGCAATTACCTTACAAGGTGATTCGATATAGCGCGGGAATACTTTCAAAACGCCATTATGACGTCATTACATTTATGTGATCTTGTTTCGACATTATAGTGGCATGGTTTTCGACCGTGTGGCTCGATTACGTGCCATGATTTTTCACACACTGGCTTCGTTGAAACGCGTTTGGCTCAACACAGGGACATGTAACAGTTGTGGGGGATTTCCATATTACACCACTCAGGGGAGATAACTCATCCCTCTAGTGACAACATTACACAATTCAGGGGAGAAAACCCGCCCCTTCAGGTACAACAATGCGCCATTCAAGGGAGATAGCTCATCTTCAATAACAACAATACAGGGGAGATACCTCGCGTTACAGTACACATCCCAGGGGAGACAACCCATCCCTCTAGTAACATCAAACATAACAAAAAACAAAGTATTCCGACAGTGCCTGGTCCGACAATGTCAACACCTTCTTTCAGACAACTTCTGTTTTACGACTGATTTGTTTTATATTTGCGAACAATCGTAATTAACAATCGGAATACAATCTCGGGCATTTTCAAATTAACTGCCAAGGAAAATGCATTAAACATTCCAGAGACTGAAAGAAACGTCGTGATAAGGTGTATATATTTTGTCTACTCCAATTTTGAAGAGCATATGTTCTTTTGCCCGGAAGTGTAAATAACAAATTGCCTTCATTTTTAAACAAATACGTGGTATTTTTTTTACGTGATATGCTCCAGAATCACAAACTATTCTTCTGGGATGTAGGTCACTGCGACCATTATTACAACAACACAATACAATGTACTTAGGACCAGGACAGATGGGTACCCGGTAGGGCGGGTATTTAATGTCACTGGTGACCCCCTGTAGCCTCACGGAGAGCTTGAGTTGTGTACTCCCAGGGAGCTGAGAACGAAAATCGAGTGCACATGTATCCGGGCGATATTTATACAGAACCATTAACATACACTTGAGTAGAATTTGGTGAATGAATAAATTTGTAACTGATGGACTTTGGAAATCCTGGAATACCATCACTCGACAAAACAGTTAAATACTCTTGCTTCTGGTGTCACGCTTGTGTTATTCTGCAGTTGCAAGCTGTCCATAAGCTCCACACGCTTCATTACAATTCAGTCTAACACTTCATTCCACAACCATGATTTGTTGCCACTCGTGTCATTCCGGAGGGTTACGGAATGAGCCAAGTGGTTACGAATGTTGAACCATGAACGTGGCGGAAAGATGCGACTTTGCCCGAGCAGCGTCCTACAAAGGCGAACCTTCACGCAAGGCTGAATATATCCAGTGAAGCTTTGCTACGTAAATCACTTGATCGCCATACATGCAGTGCATATCAAAGAGAATTGGCTTTACAACGATGACATAAATAAAATACAAATATACGCTCTTCATGGCATGGAAATATTCATTGCCGCATCAGCACCCCATAGTCTTCAGCAAATCACAAATGGAATCATCCACTTCAGGCGCACGCGCCTCGATGTCGGTAGACCATGTGACAGAATATGCAAAGAGGATGACGTCACAGCTGTGTCATAAGGTACTCAGGTTATGGTCACTTCCCGCTCCCCAAGCAACCAGTACGTTGTCACGCTCCCCTTGCCCTAGGAACAAACAACGATGACGTTAGTTACATCTACGGAGACCATCATACATACGTCTACGTAAATGATACTTACACATACTCAGATGATACATAGAAGATACATCAACGTAGAAGATACTTACATCTAAGTACAAGATACATCTATGCAGAAGATACTTACATTTACGAAGAAGATAATTGCATTTAAGTAGAAAATGTTTATGTTTATGTAGTTCATATTTACATCTACCTACGATATGTAAGATACTTACATCTAAGTACAAGATAAGATGTCGTAAGAGGCGTCTAACGGGATCGGATGGTCAGGCTCGCTGACTTGGTTGACACATGTCATCGGTTCCCAATTGCGCAGATCGATGCTCATGATGTTGATCACTGGATTGTCTGGCCCTGACCCGATTATTTACAGACCGCCGCCATATAGCTAGAATATTGCTGAGTGCGGCGTAAAACAACAAACCAACCCATCTTAGACACTGATATATATGCCGAGGTGACGTTAAAAGTTAACTCACTCACTCACTGATATATATCTGGAACAACCTGTGCATTGTAATTCTTTCGAAAATTGCGCCCGTTTTCCTTGCTATAGTCTAAACGAAATGACGCCACTACTGAATTTGAAATTGTCATCCAATATACCAACCTTCATTTCAACAGCACCACGAAGTTCAAGGTCAAATGTCTGGAACCGATCAAGCACTTCTTTCGTCTGAGGACTGACGTGGATCCGTAGGGCTACAAATAACGCAACATGCAGATAAGAAGTGAAATACGGTTGGAGATGAAGTGGAGTTTAACGATATTTCACTTTCCTAGAGACGTTCCTGTATTTTTGGTGGGTTTCACCTGCCCGGGCTTACAGAGAGAGTCAGCTGTGATACCACCCCGGCCTGTCTCCTGGATACCTCCCCAATCACATGATACTGACTACCAGTCCACTAACCCTTGTTTTCTTGGATTACAAGTTGACTTTACGTTGACCGCAAGTTGACTTACAAGTTGACTTTACGTTGACTGCAAGTTGGCTACAAGTTGAGTACAAGTTGACTACAAGTTGCCTACAAGTTGTCAGCAAGTTGACTACAAGTTGCCTACAAGTTCACTACAAGTTGACAATAAGACTACAAGCTGATAACAAGTTGACTACAAATTGCCTACAAGTTGACTACAAGTTTCCTACAAGTTGACTGCAAGTTGACTACAAGTTGACTACAAGCTGCCTACAAGGTGCCTACAAGTTGACTACAAGTTGCCTACAAGTTCACAGCAAGTTGACTACAAGTTGACAATAAGACAACAAGCTTATAACAAGTTGACTACAAGTTGCCTACACGTTGCCTACAACTTGACAGCAAGTTGACAACAAGCTGACAACAAGTTGGCTATATATTAACTACACATTGACAACAAGTTGGCTATACGTTGATTACAAGCTGACAACCAGATGGCTATACGCTGACTACAAGTTGACAGCATGCTGCCTACAGACTGACGACAAGACTGCCAGATACATACGCAGGCCATTCGACTCCATCCTCGACGCTGTGTTTACGGTGTCGCCAAACAAGCAGTACCTCGGCATCTTGTGCCCAACAACACCGGCGCACACAGACCCTGTAGAGAGAAAATACACACTATATATTTCTAAAGAGAAAGTTAAACAGTCTACACACACCATGTCGATAGAAACACAACGTCAAAGAGAGAAACACGCCAGACAGACAGACACAAACACACAGTATAGAGCAAAATAACATCACACCCAGAGACGCGCACGCACGCGCACATGCTCACGCACACACACTGTACATATACAAAATAAACATCACAAGGTATACGTTCCTATAAGTCTCCACCTGGATGCATATACGGCTCGGACCGATAATTTTATTAAATCCCTTTGCTGGCTTTTTATCCAATCAGGTGTCTACGCTGGGAAGTTGAGCGTACCAATCACAAGGCTTCTGTCATAACTCACTTTCGCTTCTTTTATCTAATCGATTAAACATGGCAACACAATTATTGCAGAGGTACTCTGAAAGGGGTAGAAGGAGAACTAGCTTATATCTTTTGAAGATTTCAGGCCTGTCAATTTGTCTGTATGATTTTTCCTTCAATCTGAGTCGCACTGTGAGAAGGCGGACCCAGCAAAGGGCGGTAAGGGGGGGACACATGAACATTTAATACCAAGCCGTAACCCTACCCAAAACCTTATTCATTTAAGAAAACACAATGAGGTCAGCAAGTCAAAGTGAATCATATTTCGTTTACCTGAATGGATGCCAATCCGTAGTTTCAGCTGCTGTTGCGGCCGATGGCGGATTTTGAAAGACAGGACAGCGTTAAGTAAAGACAGCGACATCCGGGCTATTTCCCGCGCGTGCAGTTTCCCGTTTCGTCCAGGTAATCCTGACACCACCATGTAGGCGTCGCCTATCGTCTCAACCTGTCCAAGTACAAGTTAACACGTCAAATAAGAAGATAAGAATACCATATCCAATACTATGGTGTCCTATAATTGCCATCGCGTGGCGCGTAAAAAAAGAAGTACGTCGTGGGCGACGTCGCCCACGACGTCGCATAAAAAAGACGACGTCGCGCTTTGTAAAATATATTTTGGCTACAAAAATAACGGGCGACGTCGTGGGCGACGTCGTGAACGACGTCGTGGGCGACGTCGTGAACGACGTCGTGGTCGACGTCGCAGGCGACGTCGGACTATATCGAGTGGTTATCGGCCTCTGAACGTGGCTGACCAAGGTTACGTCTAAAAGAAGAATCGTTAAACGAAACAGGATTTAAAACGCAAAAAATGCTTCAGTCACTCCCGATAAACATTTCTGTCGACCCGAAAATGTTTTTACACCTATATCCAATCAAATACCACCCTAGAAGGCCACTGTTCATTGTATGTAAGGCATACCCATCTGCAAATGAAACGATCTCTTCCCCACACTCTAAACATAATCACCGCCACTATTGTTCGGTCCGGCATACCTCGGGCCGTCAAAAGCAGCTTAAACCTCACACATGTATCTTGAATTGCGTTTTAATTCACAGATTAGTATTACATCTACCTATATATCACTTTTCCAGCCCCTTTCTCTCTCCATTTTCACCCGTAAAGGTCCGGATTAGAAAGTGCCTTCAGTAACCCATGCTTGTCGTAACGGGAGCGGGTGGTCAGACTCGCTGACTTGGTTGACATATGTCATCGGTTCCGAAATGCGCAGATCGATGTTCATGCTGTTGATCACTGGATTGTCTGGTTCATACTCGATTATTTACAGACAGCCGCCATATAGCTGGAATATTGCTGAGTGCGGCGTAAAACTAAACTCACTCACTCACTCACTCTCTATTTTTCAACATAGTTCAATCAAAGTGTTAAGTTTCTGTTGGCCCCACTTGGCCGGAGCTGTCAAAAGCAACTTAAACCTCGCACATGTATCTTGAAGTCTCACAGATGAATCCTAGATTCTGTTTACATCCAATGAATATAGTTATATCTATCTAAATACCACTTTATAGACCCAGTTTTCTTTGTAACATCACAATGTGGCATTTAGGTAGATATAATACTAATCTATGGATTTAAACACATTTCAAGATACATGTGTGAGGTTTAAGTTGCTTTTGACAGCCCGGGCCAAGTCGGGCCGAACAGACTGAACACTTTTGATTGAGGCTATTTTGATGGTTGGCAGACAAGGGCTTCACTTTAACGGAGCAGTTACCTTTACATGTGGCATTTTGTAACATTTCAATGTGATATGTAGGTAGATATAATACTAATCTATGGATTTAAGCACAATTAAAGATACACCTTTGAGGTGTTAGGTGCTTTAGACGACTCGAGCCAAGCCGGACCGAACGCTTGTGACACAGTGTGTTTGTTCAGAATATATAGAAATGAAGGCTGCACTTCGAGCAACGTGTTTGCTTAAAATACTACGCTTTGAGACTCTATAAAGAAGTATTTAGGTACTAGTAGATATAATACCATTTTGCCTTTCATGTGTACTAGCAAATTTAAGCATATGCATACGCTGGCTATCGGATTTGGGCTGGTGTTGTTTACGGTTTAGAATACAATGAAAACACATAAGAATGTGTGTTTGTGTAAATGTATACTTTCTTTGATCCTTTATAACATATTACAAAAGGTTGTGATTTAGTATATTTCTTTTAACATATATAATCATGTCATAATTTCCCATATAACATGGGGAGCAAATTATTTCGAAGCCATTGAAAATGTCCATGCATCTTATTTTAAAAGATTTCTTACAGAAGGTATATTTGCTTCCAATAAAGCCATACTTGGCGAAACAGGATGCTATAACATGCATATTGAGAGTCAAATGAGAGTTATTAGATACTGGATTAAACTTATAAGAATGCCTGATTATCGCTACCCCTATCAAAGCTGTCAAATATTGTTATCACTGGATAAATGTGGAAAGTATTCATGGGCTTCAGATGTGAGAAATATGTTATTTTCAAGCGAGTTTTCTCATGTTTGATTTAAGCAAAATGTTGGTGATATAAAAATGTTTTGTCAACATTTAAACAACGAATAAAAGATATATATTCACAGTTGGTACGCATCAGTCAATTCATCGAGTTTTCTTAGTCATTATTCACAATGTAAATCGATGTTCGGACCTGCAAAATATGTCAGTGTTCTTAATGATAAGTCCCTTTTAAGAATTTTTTGTAAATTTAAAATCTCTCTTCATGCCTTAAAAATACAACGTTTTAGAAAAGATAATAATATATTGGAAGATTTATCATGTTCTTATTGTTCTTCTGGTAAAACTGAAGACGAACGACACTTATAATTAGTCTGTAAGACTTTCTCTGCCTGCCGAAAGAAGTATTTAAAATGCACTAATGATGCCCCACAAACGATATTCAATGTACTTAATTCTAATAATGCTGATATTATTAAATCTGTTGCCATTTTCATGAAACATTTGATGTCCATCCGTAAATCACATGTAAAATCATAATTTAATGTCACGTGACCAATAGTTGTAATTGAGTAACTTCAATTGTACTCTGGGCCACTGGGCCTTAACTACTGAATAAAGCCTGTGTGACTGTCTGTGTGTCTATCTGTCATTGTCCAGGTACTCCATCAATGTCGGGTGGTTATTTGCAAGCCTGAACTTCAAGGTATCTAGTCGTTCCTCCAAATCTCTGTACTTCTATTTGGGGTCAGTCTTTGGCCGGCATTGTACTGAAGCATCTTTGCCTCGTTCAGTCCTTGTTCATCTTCCAGGAACTTGGCCATCTCGAATAGGGTGGGATGTTGTTTTACCACAACCTTCATGAGACGGCCATGCCAATTGCAACCCCGGAGGTTGTTGTTTGTGCGGGGGGCCGTCAGTATTTTTGGTACAGTCGAAATGATTCACTTTGACTTCGCTGTGTACAGGTCCGTGGTTGTGGTCACGATGTACTTGGGAAATTATGTCGTTCACTGTTAAGACTGATATGCAGTCGTTCTGAATGCATCTCCACGAGATCCATTTTCCCCTTTTCTTCTTGTTCACAATAAACATATAACCATTTACATATATGTATGTTCCACCACGAGAAGTATAAAGAAACCTATTGTGCATTTTCCATAACTGAATTTGTGGAAATGATGATGAAAACTGTCAATTCCAACATTCTTATAGCTTGCACGTTTATGTAAGAAATTGAATAACTCACTACTAATGAACTGAGTGAACTAAACTCACTCACTAAACCCGCTGGTTCACATGTCAACCCGCTGGTACAAAAGTCATATTTCGTTTCCTGAGTGGAGACATTTTACATTTTGTAGAAAACCAGTGTTTTGATCCTTTAAAACAACACCGTTTTCACAACATCAAGCATCAACTAAATTTGACAGAATTTTTTACTTAAGGTGTTCTGGCGCTTACCCCTTGATTGGTTTACTTAAATAAGTAGTAATGTTGAACATGAAATCAGTGATTAGAGATCAATAGCAGTATAACTGCACCACAAAAGGTTATTCCCCGATTTTCCAATATAACAATTTCTAAATACGACGTCGCCCGCGACGTCGTGGGCGACGTCGACCTCGACGTCGTGGGCGACGTCGCCTTCGACGTCGTGGACGACGTCGATTTTGTATTTTTGTCGTAGATCTCTCTTGTGTATTTCTGCGCGACGTCGTGGACGACGTCTTACACGACGTCGTGCGCGACGTCGTCTTTTTTATGCGACGTCGTGGGCGACGTCGCCCACGACGTAGTTCTTTTTACGCGCCACGCGAGATCAATAGCAGTATAACTGCACCACAAAAGGTTATTCCCCGATTTTCCAATATAACAATTTCTAAATACGACGTCGCCCGCGACGTCGTGGCGACGCTAATCGCCTTCGACGTCGTGGACGACGTCGATTTTGTATTTTTGTCGTAGATCTCTCTTGTGTATTTCTGCGCGACGTCGTGGACGACGTCTTACACGACGTCGTGCGCGACGTCGTCTTTTTTATGCGACGTCGTGGGCGACGTCGCCCACGACGTAGTTCTTTTTTTACGCGCCACGCGATGGCAATTATAGGACACCATACAATACACACCTGGAGAGCAGACTTAAGTTTCCTTCAGATCGATTTCTTATAGCTTTAAACTTGCTGAGTAATAGTCAAAATCATTCGATGTCTGATATATTTTTGGAACAATTGATGTACAGTACGTGTTACTAACAAAATGCTGTTATTTTGCAGGGTTCTTTGGAATAAATATGGACATTCACATCTAACGACCAATCAGCGTGCACTTCATCGAAGCAGGTCATCTGACAGTTCATACAACAATCATTTTAACAATTTATCAGTACAGAAGATTGACATCGACGCTGACAATGTCTTATGGTATGAAACATGTGACAGGTGCTAATGTTTCTCTACATTTACACCGACGTGACAATTCAATGAAGGGATACTTACCTTATAAACATCGAAATGTTCGATGATCGAGTCAAACGTTGTATAGAGGTCATTCAGCAAATCTATCACCTAAAACCAATCAAAGATCGATAACTTCTGCACCAGTAAAAGAATGAGAAAGGTTTTACGCCACGTTTTACATTAACCTTGAGACATACAAAAGGTTTCACTGATTTTAACCGGGAATGGAAACCGTGTCCTCGGCGTGACAAGTAAACACTTTAGCCTCTGAACTACCCTACTAACGAGATCGGGTGGTCAGGGTATCTGTCTTGGTTGACACATGTCATCGTATCCCAGTTGCGTACGTGATCAGGATGTTGATCACTGGATTGTCTGGTCCAGACTCGATTATGTACAGACCGACCAACGCCACATAGCTGGAATATTGCTGAGTGCGGCGTAAAAAAACAAACAAACAACAGTGAACAGTTATAGAGGTATAGTCTGTTTGCAGTGAAAACTTACGGATGAATTTCACTTTAAACAAAAAAGTAAATCAAATAAAGTGAAATTAATATTACGAATCGCCATAATTTTACCTTGACATTTAATATGCATACCCCCTTGTAATACAAACCAATAATAATGAAACTATGATCGTTTGTTAAACAACTTTTATCCTAAGTTGAATAAAATTCTGAGATTTTAATGTTCATTTCGCAAGGTAAAATAATGAGGATTCGCAATCCTAATTCCACTTTATTCGATTTACAGACTATAGCTGTAGGTGTTACCTGCATGGGCGTGCTCTCCGACGACAACGCCGTGAAGCCACAGATGTCGCTGAAGTAGATGGTCACTTCATCGTAATTTTCCGCCTTGACCACCTCGCCCCTGATCAGCTGACCCGCGACTGACCTGTAACGAGATGAACCACAATCAGTGTGTGAAGCGTACGTAAAATGACCATAGCCCCCAAGTAATAACTGGTTAAATACGAAAATCAATAATCATTTCATACAATATTTTAGTTCTGGGGTTCACGAAGGATATGGATTTCTTCATTTACTGTGCAGAAGAAATGAATGCAAAATCTCGTTACACTACACCTAGCTGTGAATGGGTACCCGTAAGGATGGGAAACCCGCAATAACTCGGTGCGCTTTGTGGCAGCAAGAGTTGTATGGTCCCCAGGGAGTTGAGATGTGCCGTTGAGATTGACATCCAATGATCGAGGTGAAAAATACCAGCGCCTTGAACATGCACTAGTTCGTGGATATATATGTGCGCTATATAAATATCCAATGAATATCCAATAATAACCTCTGTATGTTGTTTCAAGACATTGTTGCTACATGGTTTCACTTCAGAGCTCCGTTTCACAAAGCTCTCGTAAGCCTAAGATCTCGTAAATTATGTTACAGTATAGGAGGTACGAAGGCTACGAGAAAATCTACGAGATATTAAGCTTACGAGAGCTTTGTGAAACGTGGCCCGGGACAGTGGTAGGCGGGTTACAATATAGGAGACCAGGAATCAAGGTAAATCCGGAGGTTTGACGAGCATTACGGAATATACCAGGTAAGTAAAACATATCTTTCAGATCGTTGCTAGTTATTCAGGATGTCCAGCCTTGGCTTGTTTCGAATGATTGACCACTCTTGGTGTTTGGTGGATATTATTATCACTGACGTCATATATATTACTCTCGTTATTATAATTTGCAATTCCGGCGCCATTGAAGTTTGAATATTGTGTACCACCACATTTATTAATTAATTAATTAGCATTTATTTGTATGGACTTCTACATATCGCTACCTTCAGAACATAAATACACCATACGTTTTTTATGGATAACAACTTCTTTTTATCCTCTATACGGGGTCTCAGGGCTAATTATTGCTCCTTCATTATGAGGAGAGCTCGAAAACGTCGTGCCATGTATTCATGTTCGTCCAACTTCTAAATGAATTCCAGGGCCTTCTTCAAAACATAGTGGCTGAGTGTGTAAAATGTATTTGATTGTGGTTCTTTACACACTGAACGTTCCTACAGGTTTCTGGTGAAGGTATTGTTTCATCTTGGAATTGACAGGTTAAAAACACATGATTCCCTAAACACTTAGTTCTACCACTCAACATTTGTCAGAGATAATGAGATATGTCAGATCGTCATTGAAAGGTTTTGACTGTTTCGGATTGCGATCCAACGTTAACTTTACATTTGCTTGGAGAAGGGAGGTAACTCCAAATTTGGAACTGCGGTTATACTTGCTTGCCTGCGGGCAGGACGGAGGCATTTTGAGGAGATTACAGATTTCTTGAACTTTTCAGATATAACAGAGGTATTATCTCTCATTGTACGTGACAGTCAACAACTCTGCGGTTTTAGAACTGGGGAGAGAAAAATCGAGAGTGATGTACACAGAGACTGCTAGTGCTACCAAGGTAGAAAATATGGATTTGTGAACTTCTGTGATTAGTTAAAACGAAATGGGCGTTGGACAATCAAAAACTACACACATCCTTATCCAAGTTTGAGTCTTACAGTAAGCAGTATTTAGATGGGTATTTGTTTGAATTGGAGCTGTAATTCAACGTCGTAACGTCAGCTTGGCACCTGTGTTTTGACGTCATTGAGGAAAATCCGTGTCACGTCACATTGCAATATATTAAAACTCCGAGACTCTACTCCGATAGCGACATAAAACAATCAAAATAAAAGCAAGAGAGCTTTAAACGAGTGGATTTACTGATTCAACGGAAGGCCGGCAGTATTACACCGTTACTTTGGTTTATTTGATGAAAAGTCGGGCCACGTCATATTACAACGTAATAAATATTAGACACTTAACTCCGGCACGATAGCTATCTGAGCACAGACTTTAAAACTTCTAATAAAACACGAATCGACAGAACTTTAATCGAATCGATGAAATAATACAACGGCGAAACGCTTGTATTACATCTGTATTTGGACGTCATCGATAAGCACTCGTGCTACGTCAGATTACAACGTAATTAAAACCGGATACTTCTTTCCGATACGATAGCTCTCAGGGTGAAAGAAAAACGTTCAGGTAATGGGGTCAGGTGAACTTCAATCGCGGTTGTCATTCCTGGCTCAAGCAAGCCAAGCATTCGTACAACACACTTGAGTTCTGCATTTCGGGAACATGAAAGAGGCACGGAAAATTTTAATGACGCCCGCGATATCAACGCCCTGTTGATTTGAATGTTGTGGCATTTCATTCAGAGGGGTGACCATCAATGGATTATTTGTCTTCTGCTTTTAATTTTGTTTGTGTTCATGTATTATTTTTTCCTTTTCTTTTTCTTTCTGTTGTTGTTGTTGATGTTGTCGATGTTGTTTTCGAATTTTGTCGGATTATTTGTTTCCCTTTTTTTATGGGTTTGTTTTCATTACACTATGTTTTCTTTCCTTCGTCGTCCAATTTCCGCATTGCAATGGGAATTGTACTGACTCCTTAATAAGCCAGAACCTTGATTGCTCAAAACCCCACCATCCCCTTTAACAGTTTTCGTTGAGGGGTATCAATATCTTCATTTACAATGGTATCCTTTTGACAAATATGTGTGAGTTTACAGATATACATTTTCAAGGTAGCGCTTCAAACGACTTGGCAAAGATGACACTATAAAACAACACATGATCACTATCTGAGTGAGTGAGTGAGTTTTACGCTGCAATCAGCAATATTTCAGCTATATGGCGGCGGTCTGTAAATAATCGAGTCTGGACCAGACAATCCACTGATCAGCAACATGAGCATCGATCTGTGCAATTGGGAACCGATGACATGTGTCAACCAAGTCAGCGAGCCTGACCACCCGATCCCGGAAGTCGCCTCTTGCGACAAGCATAGGTTACTGAAGGCCAATATTCTAACCCGGACCTTCACGGGTCGATCACTATCTAAGGGGTCGGCACTACGACCACCCGGTGTCCTGCTCCACCTACTTGGGCAGCATCATGTACAGCAGGTCCTCTGCCTTCTTCTTCTGCTCGAGGTAGTCGGCTGTCCTCTCCTCCACCAGGGCCTCCAGGTTGTTGGCGTACTGCTCCATCCGGGACAGCAGGTTGTCAAGGATGTTGCCCTTGTCTCCATCCCTACAAGATACAGACCCTGTTACTTCACGAGTGAGTGAGTGAGTTAGGTTTTATGCTGCTTTAACTATATTCCAGCATTTTCACTGAGAGGGGCGCCAGAGTGGGTGAGTGAGGTTTTACGCCACTTTTAGCAATATTCCAGCAATGTCACAGAGAGGGGCACCAGGAATGGGCTTAACACATGTACACAACTGGGGAACCGAACCCGGTCCTTCGGCGTGACATTCGAACTCTTTAAGGACTGGGCTAACACATTTCAGGAGGTTTAATGGTCCACCGGAAGGGATAGAGAGGTATTAATGGAGGGTCACTGGAACCAAA